>NC_057394.1:29164961-29464961 GCF_019320065.1 Cervus canadensis
CCTAACAGAAGCAGAAGATATTAAGAAGAGGTGGCCAGAATACACAGAAGAACTGCACAAAAAAGATCTTCATGACCCAGATAATCACGATGGTGTGATCACTCACACTCACCTAGAGCCAGACATCCTGCAATGTGAAGTCAAGTGGGCCTTAGGAAGCATCACTACAAACAAAGCTAGTGGAGGTGATAGAATTCCAGTTGAGCTATTTCAAATCCTGAAAGATGATGCTGTGAAAGTGCTGCACTCAATATGCCAGGAAATTTGGAAGACTCAGCAGTGGCCACAGACTGGAAAAGGTCAGTTTTCTTTCCAAATCCCAAAGAAAGGATGCCAAAAGAATGCTCAAACTACTGCACAATTGTACTCATCTCACACACTAGTAAAGTAAAGATCAAAATTCTCCGAGCCAGGCTTCAGCAACACGTGAACTGTGAATGTCCAGATGTTCAAGCTGGTTTTAGAAAAGGCAGAGGAACCAGAGATCAAATTGCCAACATCTGCTTTATCATTGAAAAAGCAAGGGAGTTCCAGAAAAACATATATTTCTGCTGTATTGACTATGCCAAAGCCTTTGACTGTGTGGATCACAATAAACTGTGGAAAATTCTGAAAGAGATGGGAATACCAGACCACCTGACCCACCTCTTGAGAAACCTATATGCAGGTCAGGAAGCAACAGTTAGAACTGGATATGGACAAACAGACTGGTTCCAAATAGGAAAAGGAGTATTGTCAAGGCTGTATGTTGTCACCCTGCTTATTTAACTCATACACAGAGTACATCATGAGAAATGCTGGGCTGGAAGAAGAACAAGCTGGAATCAAGGTTTCTGGGAGAAATATCAATAACCTCAGATATGCAGATGACACCACCCTTATGACAGAAAGTGAAGAGGAACTAAAGAGCCTCTTGATGAATGTGAAAGAGGAGAGTGAAAAAGTTGGCTTAAAGCTCAACATTCAGAAAACTAAGATCATGGCATCTGGTCCCATCACTTGATGGCAAATAGATGGGGAAACAGTGGAAGCAGTGTCAGACTTTATTTTTTGGGGCTCTAAAATCACTGCAGATGGTGACTTGCTGCCATGAAATTGAAAGACACTTGCTCCTTGGAAGAAAAGTTATGACCAACCTAGATAGCATATTAAAAAGCAGAGACATTACTTTGCCAACAAAGGTCCATCCAGTCAAGGCTATGGTTTTTCCAGTGGTCATGTACGGATGTCAGATTTGGACTAAAGAAAGCTGAGCACCAAATAATTGATGCTTTTAAACTGTGGTGTTGGCAAAGACTCTTGAGATTCCCTTGGACTGCAAGGAGATCCAACCAGTGCATCCTAAAGGAAATCAGTCCTGGGTATTCATTGGAAGAACTGATGCTGAAGCTGAAACTCCAATACTTTGGCCACCTCATGCGAAGAGCTGGCTCACTGGAAAAGACCCTGATGCTGGGAAAGATTGAGGGCAGGAGGAGAAGGGGACAACAGAGGGTGAGGTTTTCAATAGCACCACCGACTCAATCAACGAGTTTGGGTAAACTCTGGGAATTGGTGATGGACAGGGAGGCCTAGTGTCATATGGTTCATGGGATCGCAAAAAGTTGGACACGACTGAGTGACTGATCTGAACTGAAAGGCAAAACACCGCAGTGCAGGAGATGCAGTTTCAACCCATTGGTTAGTAAGATTCCCTGGGCTAGAGAATGCCACCGACTCCAGTAATCCTGTCTGGAGAATCCCATGGACAGAGGAGCCTGGTGGGCTGCAGTCCATGGGTCTCTAAGAGTCAGCCATGGCTGAGTGACTGAGAAATGCACACAAAGCCAGAATGGGGTCTTCTAAAACACGGGGTCAGGGAAGACATACTTTTTGTCTGATTCTAAAATGTGCTACTGATTTGATCTAAAATCTAATTTTAGATTTTCTAATTTCTAAAAGTTCTTCACTCTATGATTATTTTTTGACCAAGATATCTTGGTTCACTTCAGTGTCCCTGAAAGAATATTGAGAAAAATAAAAGTTTTGTTCTACTACTTTATTAGGAAATGCAACCCTATGGAGCAAGAATTAAAAAAAAAAAGAATGAGATAGAATGTAAGAAGAGCTAACACACTATTAGAAGGAATCAAACTCAATTGACTCCTAAACTCAGAGGACTCTCTTTTGAAGAGTTTGGTGAATGTTTAAGATGCAGGAGGATCAGTCCGGTAGGCAGAAAGGGGATGATATCCTTCTTTCTCATTTCTTATTTGTTGCTCTGCAAACAACCCCATTAAGAGACTTTTCTTTTTTTTTTTTTTAGAAACGGTGCTACACAAAGAGATACTTAGAAAAATGTAAAATTATTTTTTTGGAAACTTTATTGTAATTGAATCTGCAGAGAACATGAAAAAAAATCCAGATGATGTTTCTGCGCACAAATTTTCAGTGAAACCTGCCAAATTTGGCCAGCTGATTGAATAGTTTATAAATCTAACTTCTGTGTGGTTTAGTCTAGCCTTTAGTCAAAACTGAATCAATCCCAACCTACTTCACACCCAAAGATAACACTTTTTTTGCTTGATTTTAAAGAATTATTCCTGCATTTAAAATACCCTAGATTTCACTGGAAATTAGCAGTGTTAAACACATGCAATTCCTTTTATTCTTAATGTTATGGCAATACAAACACATTTTTCAGAAAAAAAAAATGGAGAAATTGTTAAAAATGTATTTTATCTCCATTACTGGATGACTACAAAATTCACTTTATTATGTAAAATGTTAGAGAAATGTTTAAAATGAAAATGCATTTATTCTAAAGCTAATAAATATTAGCAAAAAGTATCCTGAACTCATGTATTAAAGTTTTGTTCATTCTTCACTTTTTATTTAGGTTTTGAGATTATATATGTGATTTTTTTTTCAGTAATAAATACATTCTCAAATCCTCTTTCATTCAATTGCAAATTGAAACATTTAAAAGAAATAAAGTGCTCCAGTAACTTTAAATCACCCCCTATAACACATAGCAATTTGAAAGTACTGAAGCATTTTGCAAGGGTTTCTCTTTCAAAGTGTTCAATGTTTAGGGATTATAAAGTGTTATTTAACTTTATTGCAATACTTGAGATTTATTGGTATCATTTTAAAACAAGGAAGGTTATAATGTCTTATAAATCTATCAACTAAAACAGTATAAAATACTTAATTGCTATAAAAGCCATAAGGAGGCATATACTGAATGACAGAGGAACAAGAAATGAAGAATAAGAACCATAAACAATTTTGAGGTTGAGCTTTCTTTTTTTTTTTTTTTAGTATGCTAAGATTTATTTATAATTTACATTTTTGCATCTATTCATCTTATTTCACTTCTCTTATTAGAAATGAAATTCTCCTACCTTTATTTTTATGAGATTATCTTTAATGTTAAAGGACTAAAATTGCCATTTAAAATCTACAGTTTAAAATTCATATAATTATGGCGAGGTTGAGCTTTCTTGAACTATAAATTAGGAACCTTAGGAATAGTAAATGATGACAATTGTTTAAAAATCCTATATAACTAATTTAAAATATAAAATATTAACAAATATCACTTGATATTAAAAAAATAATCCTTAGGTCAATTATAAGATGTATACTGTTGAACGCCAGTTGAAGAATAGATGTAAAAATGAACAAAACGCAGTATAGTGGGCACTTCAATAAAGGCCCTAAATGAGTCCCATCTCCTGGTGTTCATGACGTCAGATAATACTGCTTTTGAATGTGAAGTAGGCCTACAGAATCTCTTCTTAATATTAAACTATGATAAAAGTGATATTATTTCAGAGATGAAGATTAAAAAATTCAATGGCTTCCTTCTAACCTGCCCTTTTGTTGGGTTATTCCATTGAAGATGCATGTTGTAAGCTGCCTTATGGCTATGCCAAGGGAGCAAGGGTCTGATTCACTGCCCAACATAAGAACTGAATCCAGCTAACAACTGTTAGGGACTTAAAAACAGATCATTCTCACTAATGCCTTTATCAGAGACAATGGCCCCTGCTACCATCTTGACTTCAATTTCACTTGAGACTTTGAGCTACCTAAACTAAGCAATCAATACATGTTCTGAGATAATATTTGTTATTTTAAGCCATTAAGTGGGCAATAGAGAACTAATATATACAGGTATACCAATAACACAAAGGAGATAAATAGCACTATATACATTTACACGAAAATTTAAAAAAAATTGAATCACTGAACCAAAATGATAAAGACTATTAGATACGAATGAAATAAATAGCAACAAAAACAAGATTAATGTTATTGAAATTGAAAGCTGGTACTTTGAAATATATTAGTAATCAAAACAATCTCTAACAAAAATTGTCAGAACAAAAAAGAGGTGTTTCAAATAAAAATGCAGAATAAAGAAGGGGAAATAATATAAACTAAAAGATGATAAAGGAATGTTATAAATATCAATACCTACATAAATTTGAAGAGTGAGAAAAGATGCATTAATTCTGAAGAAACACAAAATGCTAAATTGGTATAAAAAAGTGAAAAACTTGAGTAGTTTCATAAACTCTAGAGAGATTGAAATAAAGTTCAAAAATATTCATGTCTAGACAATATTATGTATGTGTTTGACCAGACTTGATATTTTGAAAGTTAGTGTTTTCTGTAATTACACAAGAAGTTCTGAAACAGAAAAAGGGTGAAATCTGATTGATTTTTTGAGGATAAAATAAGTAAATCCCACAATTTGATAAGCAAACTATAATATTATGTATGTTATTTCACAAATCATTAATCATTAATAATCAATATCACCACCTTATTAAATATCATAAAATTCATAAATTACTACACTCAATACTTCTTATTTGTCATAGTAATATAGACTGTATTAATCATTGATATATTGATAATATTCTTTCCAAAGACATTATTGAAAAGCAATGCGAAAATTGGACGGATTTTTTAAAATGAGCTTTATAGAAAGAATATTTTCATGTTAGTACAGTGAAGAGGAACTAAGAAGCCTCTTGATGAATGTGAAAGAGGAGAGTGAAAAAGTTGGCTTAAAGCTCAACATTCAGAAAACTAAGATCATGGCATCTGGCCCCATCACTTGATGGCAAATAAATGGGGAAGTAGTGGAAACAGTGTCAGACTTTATTTTTGGGGCTCCAAAATCACTGCAGATGGTGATTGCAGCCATGAAATTAAAAGACACTTTCTCCTTGGAAGGAAAGTTATGACCAACCTAGACAGCATATTCAAAAGCAGAGACATTACTTTGCCAACAAAAGTCTATCTAGTCAAGGCTATGGTTTTTCCAGTGGTCATGTATGGATGTGAGAGTTGGACTGTGAAGAAAGCTGAGCGCCGAAGAATTGATGTTTCTGAACTGTGGAAGACTCTTGAGAGTCCCTTGGACTGCAAGGAGATCCAACCAGTCCATCCTAAAGGAAATCAGTCCTGGGTATTCATTGGAAGAACTGATGCTGAAGCTGAAACTCCAACACTTTGGCCACCTCATGCGAAGAGCTGGCTCACTGGAAAAGACCCTGATGCTGAGAGGGATTTGGGGCAGGAGGAGAAGGGGACGACAGAGGATGAGATGGCTGGATGGCATCACCGACTCAATGAACATGAGTTTGGGTAAACTATGGGAGTTGGTGATGGACAGGGAGGCCTGGCGTGCTGCGATTCATGGGGTCGCAAAGAGTCAGACACGACTGAGCAGCTGAACTGAACTAAAATAGTCATTGTAAAGGTGGATATTAGGAACAGGCATATTGAAACAGACATTAGAAAAGTTTTCAAATGGAAAAAAATTTGTAAATTAAAACAATGTGAATATGCTTGCCTTTGGAATACCTGCCTAGAGAAATGAGAGTTATTTTTTGTTATATTAAATCAGGTATATATATATTTGTAAGTGTATATTTTAATCTTCTAAGTGTATAATATCACAAATTATAAATATATTCTAAATTTTCTTTAAGTTTCCTAATTAACTACTTTGTATGTCAAGCATTGAAATAAGCCTGGATTGGATCTCAAGTTCTGCATTAGTCCCACTTATACAACTTTTCAGATATATTTTCCATGAAAAATGAGAGTGAAATTCTTCTTATATCCTGAGATAACCAGGGTTTATTGTTATTTTTGCATGGATGCTACTGTCATAACACATGTATATTTTGTTTTTATATGGTTATATCAATAAATTCATCAACTGCGTGTGTTTCTCTGATATTTAATTTTTCCACTATTGCCATTCTGATATCATAATGATTATTTATATAAGTATAATCTTATAAAATGTATGAAAATCACATCATGTATATAAATGGAATATTTATTGGTTACCTCGATTCATTCATTGTGAAGGTTTTAAATAGCTTTCTACCTTTTGAAAATTGAGATTCATCTTTAAAATAAGGGTACACAGTGATAAAATAACTTTTGGGGAATACATAAATAAACAATATTTTAAACTTAACTAATATCCAGTCAAAATTTAAGGAGTTCTATGTGCAAGGCATGACTTTACATATTGAAAAGTCAGTAATTGAAAAAACAATCAGACAAAGAAAAAAAACACTCCTACCTTCATTCTAATGAGAGGAGATATATGTAAAAAATAAATCTATAAATAAGATATGCATTTAAACAAAGTAAATAAATATAACACACACTGTATCAGATGAGGAAAAAAGGAATTGACTGCTGTTAGGATAGGATCTTCAATTTTAAATAGTCAAAGAAGACTTCACTGAGAAGGTGGTATTTAAAATGAAGACCTGAATTTTGCAAAGTACTAAGTAATTGTAAATTTGGGGGAAGAGTATTCTAGAAAAAGAGAATGAAAACACCTGCTTTTTGAGGGAAAAGAATGCATGATGTGTTAGAGATACTACAACAAAAAAAATCAAGGTCTATGCAAAGATACAAAACAAGATACGGCTAGTGAGGAATTGCTGCGAAGTGAGATTAGATGTCTGCAGAAGGAGCAGGCTGTGGCGAAATGATCAGGGATTCAGTTTGAAGTATATTATGTTTGTGATGCTTAGTAGATACTCACATAGAGGGGCAGAGTAGGAGGTTGAGTAGAGAAGTCTGTTTTCTTGGAGAGGTCAGGCTAGCAGTGAAACTTTAGGTGTTTGAAATACCAACTGTGTTACTTTGTTGGCACCAATCCAGCTGAGATGAAATATTAAATTTCAGAAGGTATGGGTATAAAATAGAAAAGTAAAAGTATTGAGACTACGATAGAAAGAAAACCTTGAGAGTGTTGTGCCCTGAAGCAGACAAAGAAAGTGTATCCAGGAGGAAGCAGTGATCAACACAACAAATGCTTTTTTGAGGACTCTTTGTGACCCCATGGGCAGTAGCCCACCAGGCTCCTCTGTACACGAAATTCTCAAGGCAAGAATACTGAAGTGGGTAGACATTCCCTTTTCAGGGGACCTTCCTGACCCATGGTTGAACCCGGGTCTCCTGCATTGCCAGCAGATTCTTGGCCATTTGTGTCACCAGGGAAGCTCTGGAAGTGGCACTTACCACAAATATTACAAAATCCACAGAAAAATAATACAACGTTTTTATTAAATTAACTACCTGGCATAAATCTGTACTTTTTCCCCATACACTTTTGGTTGCATATCCTTTGTTATCATCTTTGTATGACAAGGATTTTGCAGAATTGTTTCTGAAGAGAAGTAAAAACATTAGTCTTTTCTCTAAATGGTTGCTATTTATTTTCATTATCAATTAGAAAAGTTCTTTCATGAATTTTGACAATAAAATTCATAGCTTCCTGTGGAGATATAATGAGTTCGGGTATTAAAGTTTCTACCAGTCTTCTTTCTATCATTTTATAGTTTTTCCTTGTTATTAGCCACATGCTAATTTGTACAGGACCAATTATTCTGTGGCAAAAATATTAATTCAAATAAAAAGAATCATCACTATAATCTTTTGAGTAACAATGTTCAAACAACTTATTTTTATGTACTACACATTGAGTTATTGATACATATTTGTGGTTTTATCCACAGAATTTTTGTGTCTTTAAACACTATAAGAGAAGAATCACCATAATCCTCAAGATTTGATGTGTCAGATATGGCTCAGATTCAATCCAATATGTGGGGATTCATTAAAATTTTACCTCACACACCATTGTATTTATTGCTTATAATTATTATGGCCCTGCAAACAAACAATTTCTGATAAATTCTGTTTTTCATAATCCACAAAGGAAAGAGTACAGTTATATATACATATATACACACACTTAGGTTTCTGACAGATGTGAACATTCATTTTGACTATGCAATTATGAGAACTAAAACATTGCTTATGATTCTACATCTGATGAATGGATAATGTAGCATCTGGCACTGTATATTTCAAGATTTGTATCTCCTTTATTGCCTACAAACTTCCAGATTCCAGATGCATAGATTATACTCACCCACACCTCTGTCACAATTGCAGATAAATCTGTGCTCTAAGTGACAAAGTGTTCCAAGAAGGTATTCCTATTGCACTTTGGCCAGAAATAACCAAATGCACACAGAAATGATTATAAGCAATATGATTATGTCCTAATAAGCCAGAATTCATTGTCTTCAAAGTAACTTACCCTTGACTGGAGTCCCAAAATGCCCAGGACCCACTGTTCTCTAGCTCAAGGAAAAGAATGAAGAAGAATAAGGAAGGGGGAGAGGAGAGGACTAGTTTTAACTATTTGAGGTAAAATATTTTACTTTTCTAAATTTTATTGAAACATATTTAAATTAGGACCCACCAAATTAGAGAGATAGAAGTGGCCCATAAAAGTGGAGACCCCAGACCTTAAGCATAATAAGGTTCATAGGAAATCCATCTTGGCTTGGAGTTGGATTACAATGTCGATAAAACAATTTGGCAGAATGGTGAGAGGCAAAGCCAACTAATAATGCAAATAAGAAACAGTGAGAGGAATATTTTAATAGCTTTTTCCTTCAGTTCTAATGCTGTCTCCACTCACGGTCTGCCAAATGAACGCTAGCATGACCTCTCTTAAATCTTTCATGAAACCAGCACCCAGCACCCCAGAAGCAAAGATGGTTATGGTTTCATTTGTGTCAAGGAGTTTTTTGATGGGGGTTGAAGGGTAGGTTTGCAACTGACTTCACAGTGTTACAGGGTTTACATACATATATTTTCTGTATAATAGTCACTATGAAAGAGTAATGCCTTTTGAATTTGAGGTTATTTCATATTTTTGCCATACACCTAGAAACTGCTCAAAAAGTATCTCCTGAATATATAAATGGATGTGGAAAATGTTATCATCCACAAAGCAAAACAGAGGATGAATACCTGCCACATAACTCAGGTGAAAAATAATAATTAAAAAAAAACACACTAAAAAACAGGTAATTGAAGCAAATTTTCTTTTTTATAGTAGTTCAGTTCAGTTCAGTACAGTCACTCAGTCATATCCGACTCTTAGAGACCCCATGAACTGCAGCACGCCAGGCTTCCCTGTCCATCACCAACTCCCGGAGTCCACCCAAACTCATGTCCATTGAGTCGGTGATACCGTCCAACCATCTCATCCTCTGTTGTCCCCTCCTCCTCCTGCCTTTAATCTTTCCTAACATCAGGGTCTTTTCAAATGAGTCAACTCTTTGCATCAGGTGGCCAATATATAGGAGTTTCAGCTTCAACATCAGTCCTTCCAGTGAACACCCAGGACTGATGTCCTTTAGGATGGACTGGTTGGATCTCCTTGCAGTCCAAAGGACTCTCAAGAGTCTTCTCCAACATCACAGTCCAAAAGCATCAATTCTTTGGTGCTCAGCTTTCTTTATAGTCCAACTCTCACATCCATACATGACTACTGAAAAAACCATAGCCTTGACTAGACGGACCTTTGTTGACAATGTCTCTGCTTTTTAATATGCTGTCTAGGTTGGTCATAACTTTCCTTCCAAGGAGCAAGCGTCTTTTAATTTCATGGCTGCAATCACCATGTAGTCATTTTTTATTCATTTGTACTAGAAAGAGAACCGTATTATGTATGAAGTATAGTATGAATTTTCTTTAGTTAATGCAATTTACATTTTCTCACATTTGATCAAAATATACCCTGTGATGTTGAATTAATGTAATACATGTTAATCTGTATTATATATACACACACACGACACATACAGTTACTTTGTATTGTGCAACATTAAAACATCAATATTCTGAAACTGCAATAGAAGTCCTTATCTCTAAGACACAATTCTGGACCTATAATCAAAAGTTTATATATATTAATGTTCTTCCACTGTCAATAATAAATGTTATCAACACAAAAATAAAATTTTAAAATCAGAGATTAATGGATCAGGACACTATAAAAACAGCAAATTACATTAACTCTGACATATTTTTTAGATGTTCTACTGAAATATCTAGAAAATGTATTAGCTATGCAATATGGTTAGCTTTCTGCCAATAGCTGTTTTTTCTAATATGTTTATCTTGCTTTTCACCTGCAAGTTTATTTAAAGAATAGATACTCTGTGTGTAACTTACTTGAAGAGATAACTTAAAAACAGTAACCAAAATAAATGTATTAGGTAACCAGAAAAGATGGTCATTACAAACAAATAATAAAAATGCCAAATTATAAATTTCCTCTTCCTCTTGCTTCTTCACCATTTCTCCTGATCTTTATTTTCATCTCAAAGAGATAAAATTCCTTGAATAAAAAGTCTTATATTTCCTTTTATCTCTAGCAATTGCCTTAGTACATAAGAAAGTGTAGATGCTCTAACGATATTTATCTCACATGCTGTTGATTAATCTTGGACCAGTTCATAAATATAAACTTGACAAATTAAAAAAATTAAAAGTTAGAATGCCTTGGGCTTCAGGTAAATGTCTCAGGTTATTAACTTCCAAAAATTTATGTCCTATACTTTGCCTAAGCCATCAAACATATGGTTGTATGTTACAATCTTTTCCTAATAATTACTTCAACATCAAATCCCAATATCAAGTATTATATGTCATTATATTCATTTCTTTAAGTATTCTTATTGGTAAAATTATCCACCCCACCAAGTTCTCCAAACTTGTGAGGCTGACAGCTTTTTTAATCTCTGTAACTCACAACCCTGCCTTTCTCATCACTTCCTAGTACAACTGAGACCATGATTCAGCAATAGAATTGACTGTATGTATCATCAACTCTCTTGTCTACTTTCTCCCTAGATTACCACCAAAATCCTATGTAAACTGTAAATTCAACTATGCCTACTTTATTTCTGTACCAGAGAGTTTTCTCAAAGCTGAAGGAATTCACACAGCAATGCTGACTGGATTCAGCTCAGTCAGTCACTCTGTCGTGTCTGATTCTTTGCTGCCCCATGGACTTCTTCACACCAGGCCTCCCGGTCCATCACCAACTCCCAGAGCATGCTCAAACTTGTGTTCATCGAGTCGGTGTCAGTGATGCCATCCAACTGACTGGATTAGCTCTAAGTTTTTAATCGCAAATCTTAAATGGGAAGCATCTCTGCTGCCCGACTTACTACACTTCTCTTGAGAATTCATTATCCCATCTGCAAATATGTCTTTAACACCCCCTTTTCCTCTGTGAATCTTTCTCTAACGTCATCCTTTCCTGATTACCTTTTAGTTCACTAAGAGAATATAATCAATCAGAAGAGGATTTTAATTTCCTTCTAAAACTGTCTCCACCTACCACAACATACTCTGCCTTTCTTCTTGTTTCAACAGTTTCTGTATAAGGCAATCTCTTCTCTGGCACAATCAATTTCTACTCAAATACACTGTCCTGGAAATTATTCCTATCCTCTACTGTAGCATTAATGTTCATCTCTATTGGAGCATGTTGACCAAAATAAAAAGCTGTGGCAAAAGCTCTTCCTTATTAAAAAAAAAAAAAAATTACTGTCAATTTCTTCAATTATTGCATAGGACAACACTCAGAAATGTCAGATTATAGTATAGGGCTAAAACTGTAGCATAGGGCTATACTACTGCCCTATTTAATCTATTATTTCTTCAGTCTACTTCAAAAAGTCTTGTATACTCATGTCTGCACTGAAAATACTTCCATCAATTTTACTGATATCTATATTGTCATGCCAAATGGTCTTTATCTTTTTCATTATTGATTTTTGAGCAATTTGTGATTCTACTGATCTCACCATTCCCCCTGAAGCACTTTATTCATCTAGATTCTGGAAAAATCACCATTTCCCAATACTTATTTTTCTATTAAGCTGACTGTTTTCAGGTTTTTTTGATGGATGCATTTCTTTTTCTTGCTCCAAGTTGCTGAGTCCTACAGAGCTCAGACCTGCAAACTCTGCTCTTCCTTTCACTATGTCTACATCATTAATTCGGTAAACCAGACATGACAGTGGACTGAAATTCCACTTATAATCTGAACAATCTCTTCTTTAAAATATTCAACCCAAACTTTTTTCAGAAATGCCACAAGTCTGAGAATAAATATCCAAATATTTTCATGATATTTTTACATATTAAGTTAGCAGACATCTCAGGCATAGCACATTCAAAACTGAACTCTTGAATTTTTGCCCTTAAAACCTTTCCACTCTCAGTGTTATCAACTCAGTGCTCATCATTCAGTGATTCCCGCTCCCACACATACCTGTGCCTTCTGTGTTACTTACAAGGGAAAAAAAAAAAAACACCTTGGCCTTAACCTAGACTGCCTATTTTTTGGCTTACCCTCCATATCCAAGCTGTAAAGAAATAATATATCCAGATTTTGAAACATTTCTCACAACTTTTGTGACTACTGTTCTGATCCAAGCCAGCCCTCAAACATGTGGAAGAATCCTATAAATCCTACAAAACTGATTTGTTCTCGGGCCCCTTCTTTTCAGTAATTCCTGCTCGAAGCATTATCAGTGATCTACATCATCTGTTATTATATCTCTGATCTTTATTTTCATTTTATAATGTTAAAGTTATATTATAGCCTTACAAATCTCTGTACCTTCTAAGGATGTTCTCGACTCAGTTATTTACAGCTTTATTTTCCCTGGAAAGATCCTTCCCTTTTATTTAAACAATGGTATCCTTTCTTTGGGCCTCCTTGGTGACAGAGTGGTAAAGAATGGGCCTGCCAGTGAAGGAGATGCAGGAGACATGGGTTTGATCCCTGCATCAGGAAAGATCCCCAGGAGTAGGAAATGAAAACCCACTCAAGTATTCTTGCCTGGGAAATTTCATGGACAGAGGAGTCTGGAGGACTACAGTCCATGGGGTTGCAAGAGTCAGACACGACTGAGCGACTAGACAACCACAAAAATCCTTTCTTCAAATGATACCACAAAGAAACCTTCCAAGTTGTTCTAAAATATCTCCCCTTAACATTTAAATTCTCTTAAATTACCTTACCTTGTCTTCTTCATAGCTTTTATAACTGTTTGGGCTTATATTTCATATATATTTATTTGTTCACTGTTTATTTCCAGTATCCTGAAATAGACTGTAAAGTCTACAAAGGCATACACTTTATCTCCAGTACAGTTAAAATAGGCACACGGTCCATGCTCAATAAATACCCCTGTTAAATTAATAGGAAACTGCCTTAACTGCCTTATAAAGAAAAATTTAATGTATTATGAATTTTTGACATCTCTGAGAAGTTGGATTATGGTTTGTATTAGGGTTTGGTCAAAGTAGAATTACTATGAGAAATACTGAATTAAGGGATTTATCTTTGAGATTAGAACTCTGCAGCTATGAGAGTTGCTCTTCTTTCTTTACACATCCTCAGGACCTCTGCATAGTCTTTCTGTGTGGCTTTAACGATGTATGACCTCATATTTTTCCACCTTAGTTTTCCAAAGCAAGTAAACTGGGCAAAAGATGAATTATGTTTTGTGACAGAGCCTCAAAAATATTTACCCTCACTTCTGTTCTGTTGGTTACAAGTGAGTCATAGGCCAGTCTAGATACACATGGAAGGGACTTAGGTTCCCTATTAAAGGGTGGTAAAGTCACATTGTAGAAGGTCACATGGGTCTATGTATAATTGCTGCATTCACTTATTGAAAATATGACTTTTTATCTTTCACCCTCTAACTACAACAATACACATCCTCCCCATATGCAATACACAATCATTTCTCCCCCAAAGTCTCTTCAAGTCTCATCCTATTAAGGAATCAGCTTGAAGTCCAGAGTCATATTCTAAATCAGGTCCAAGTGATCATGAGCTCATCTGGTACAATTTTCTATATTGATCTTATTTAGAAGATCTAAAGAGACAAGTTACCTCTCCTGCTCCACCACACACACACACACACACACTCACACACACACTTTCTCTCAGTGGGATGACAGGACAAGGTGACCACCATAGATATACTCACTTAAGTGAGTAGAAAGGAAAAATCACCCAGCTATATCCATAGCACTTATGAAATCAGCAGATCACAAGTTGCCAATTTCTTAATTAGGACTTAGTCCTATTTGGTAATTTCTATATACATTGGCTCTGTCATCTATACTTTTGACTGCAACTTGTACATGATCCTTTCTTTTTTCATAAGAAAACTGCCTTTTCCACTGAGTAGACTTCTCACCACGCTCCCTGCCAATAAGTTTGTGGACCTGAAGTTCCCTTTTTGTCTTGTACATCTTCTGTCACTATAATTCTAGCTGTAGGTAACTTCCACTAGGGAAAAAAAATCTTAAAAATGTGTTGGTTTTTTTATGCATTGTAGGGGAGTACATTCAATTTGAAAAAAAGGAACAACCAGCAATCTCTTTGAGACAAATCCTTCCTTATTTTAGGCTATGGGAGAGGCTGGTACAGAACAGTGCTTTTAAGTTTCTCCTAATCTCCACTATGTAAGTGAAAGGACCTTGAAGTCATGCCTTTAAGATCCAAAGAAGGACTTTGGTCTATTTGAAAATGTGAATCTTTGGTATAAATCTTTCCGAAATCTTAACAAAGGATTTTATAATCCTACTCTGATTTTTATTTTTATACTAAAGTTCTTCCTCACTTTCAAACTCTAGCTAGCCAGAAACATTATTCTGAGCCCTTTACCTTTCCCAAAATGTCATTCCAACACAGAATAACTCATTCTTTAATATAGGTCTTGGGCTTCCCTGCTGGCTCAGATGGTAAAGAATCCACCTGCAATGGATACCTGGGTTTGATCCCTGCGTTGAGAAGATCCCCTGGAGAAGGGAAGGGCTACACACTCCTGTATTCTTGCCTCCAGGGACAGAGGAGCCTGGAGGGCTACAGTCCAAAAGTTCACAAGGAGTCAGACATGATTGAACTACTAACCACATAAAGCAGGCAAGTAGTACATCTCTTTCCTTATTCACTTTATTGTAAACTTCTGCTAGGAGGTACCCTCAACATTTTGCTGAGAAGTGTCCTGCACAAGATCATCAAGTCATTAGGTATATTTTCTCTTTTCCAAGCTAGCACAGGTGATAGTTTAGTTGTATTTTCTGGCAATATAATATGGGTCTCTTCTATCAGCCTTCAAAAACAAGATGTTCTTTAATACTTCACTGACAATATTTCTAGGTCAGTTAAATGTCAGTATTTGTTGTGATCAAGGCCATACCTGTTTCAATTAACCATTCCCACAAGTTCTTTCAGCTCTATCCTAACCCTCAGTTCAAAAGCCAATGTCATGTTCTTTTGTAAAAATACCTTTTCCTGCGATGAATTTTAGTTTTAAGTATGAGAACCAATTCCTACCAATGACCTGGAGATCTGTCAGTTGGATACATTGAAAAAGGTTTCTTTCTTTCTTTTTTTTTTTAATTTATTAAGGGAAAATAGGAGTCATCAAATTTATTTTCCTGCTGAATCTTTTAAGGAAAAAATGAAACAACTGTAACTGATACAGCCTTTTGAATGAAATTTGGCTTGGGTAAGCTGATGAACATTACAGGTGAGCTAAATTTCCTCTACACCAATCACAGATCTCTGATTTCATGCATAAAAGCTAGGAATATCTAAATAAGCACTAGAAAACCACAAATCTCCAGATTCCCTCAAAACCTGAAGACTGAAAGAACTGTTTCTTTCATCTTCTTAACCACTCTTTACCTCAAACACTGTTCAAGACTTCAGCTTCCAAAAACTGACAAAAAGGCATCTCATCTCAAAGGGACCAGTGATTTGTCTTGGAGTTTCTCTGACACCAAAGAGCTGGTCATCTACAGAAAACACCTGGGACTTGAGCTTGCACAAACTAAGACATGTAGAGATTTAACAGCTCATGAGGAGACTTCCCTGGTGGTTCAGTGGCTAAGATTCCACACTACCAACACCACAACTAAGACCCGGCATAGTCAAATAAATTAAAAAATAAATTTAAAAAATTTTAAAAAGCTTAAGTATCCAGAGACAGAAAACCTGACATTAAAAAAAAAAAAAAAAAAAAGGCAATTCCTGATCTATGTCAGAGGGAGTCAGGAAATAAAAGCTTCATTCAAAAATACTCTGTTCTTCTGAACTTTAAGTGAACTTTCCCGATTTCATCCTACATGGCTTCCTGAAAATTCCCAGATGCACTGAGCCCCAGCTGCCTATATTGATGGACCAGCCTCTGTACTTTCCAAAATAAACAATTTGTATGAGGACTTCAGCTCAGGCTTTGAGTTCCTAGGCAATGCCAGCAATAGACCCAGACCAAACATTAGAGACATGTTTATAGTTTAATGAATCTACTAATTAGAGGAATTTATTCCCTATTCAAAGAAAATAATAACTCCGATTTATAAACACAGAAAAGCCTGTGTCTCTTTTTAACCGTGGTTCATCCACTTGGTGCTTGATTTGTCAAATAAAAATAAGTTGCTTCTCTGGGGCCCTACTTCATTACTACAGCACCTAGATAAACTCTCTGCTCAGAAAGCCATGTTTTGAGAGCTGCTCCTAATAAAGATGTTCTTTGCCTCATCAATTTGTACTGTACACTGTTGCTGCAGATTAAATTGATCAAATGTTAGTCTTTTCTCTAATATGAAGGCCAGTTTTATATTTTAAGAGAAAACTAAATAAATTGAAAATTACCCAAAGAAGAGACACAGCAATACTTAAAGGAATGGAAAATGGGACATAGAGTAAAGGCACTATTTTTGTGTCTCCAAGACAACAAGCATTGGTTAAGGTTTCACAATAATGAGGATATCATTTACATCTAAAATTAATGCAATTCACTTTTATAAAAGTTTGATTATAAGTTGGGAGATTTTAGTAGCTTTTATGGGGAAATAGACTACAATCTTCTTTTATGGTTAATAATGAAAACCCTTTACTATCCAACTTTGATTTTTAAGATTAAACTAAAAATTAAATCAAAACAGTTTTGATAAAATGATTAGCCTGAAAAAAGTGCATGTTTGCAGAAAAATTATTCTAAAGAACACTTAACTTGGTGATTGATGTCAAGATAACATGTGTTGTTAAAGTTAAATCTTTAATGTTTGCAATTTCAGAAGTGTTGTCAATGTTTTTATGCTTTCTTATTAGATATCAAAAGCCACATAGTATTATGAATTTTTAATAACATGTAATGAAAGACAAAATATGAATCTAATAATAGAATATTAATTTAATTGTATGGTAACTTCAACTTTCTTATTGAACATTCTGTTTGATTCTTTCACAAGTGAAAATGAATTATTCTCAAAATTTAACAAGTCTATTGAGATAGAAACACTTGCCAGGTAAAACATTCACATAATCATCAAAATATGAGAAATGTTAAAAAGTGAAAATCATCAAGACTCAAACTATGAAGCATAAGAATAAAGATATTTTTTTCATCTGTAGAAAGGTATTTTTTGTCACATATGTCAAATTAATGTGAGTTCTAAAAAAGCTGGAGCAAATTGAAGAATACCCCAAGCTACCAAATACGACAAAAGCTTTACAGTTCTCCAGGCCCAAGATGACATTACCATTTACATAATGTAGGGCTGAGTCAATAATCAGAACCACTTTGATTTCTCAGAGAATCTGAAGAAAAATAAGGGAACTAAGGGAGAACAGGAAAGTAGAAAAGAGCAGCATCCATAAAATAGATTGTGCATTGATCATGAAAATTTCAATTACTGGAAAAATGTCTTGCACAATAGCCCGGGAGTCGATAAAGTAAAATGCATAGTCTTAGGAGGGATGCTGGATGAGTCTCACACACCATTTGTTATGGAACCTCAACAGAACAGTAAAAACAAGAACTCCTGGACAGAATCTTGCTGAACAAACTCAGCCACTATGGCATTTCGAGAGTTCGGTGATCACTAGACTTCAAAATATTTTCAATTTCCATTGAAGTAGATGATGTCTGTTGTTTTTAACAAACTATGTAAATTACCACAGTTTTGATGTTTGTGCTCTCTTACCCAAAAGTCTTCAATTTTCTTGATTTTTTAAAACAAAAGTCATTCTCATGCATCAGCAATATTAAAATCATGACCCACACCTTTGAACAACTATTATCTAACTTAACCCCCCCAATTAATCTAAGCTTATACATGGTTATCTTAATTGATATATCTTTTTGAAACCTCCACCCATGTCTAATTTCTGTATTTTCTGCTTTAGCATGTATTCATAAGACAAGTTTAACAATGTTTTTAAAGAGAAATTACTAGTTACTGTAATTTGAAATAGCACCATTTTATTTATTGGAAATCCAAAACTAAGTATCTAATGTTCATTGTGCATGTGTGCTAAGTTGCTCAATCATGTCTGACTCTTTGTGACCCCCATGGACTGTAGTTGCCAGGCTCCTCTGTCCATGGGATTCTCCAGGCAAGAATACTGGAGTGGGTTGCCATGCCACCCTCCAGGGGATCTTCCCAACCTAGGGATCAAACCCACATCTCTTATGTTTCCTGCATTGGCAGGCGGGTTCTTTACCAATAGCGCCAAGTGTCCTAATTTGCATTAGTGATATTTTAAAACAATTAGAGTTTTTGCTTAGACCCATTTACCAACTTTTTCAGGTAAGAACTATTTGTTTGAACAATAACCCTCATATATCTATACACGTATACATTTCACTTGGTTCTTAGTTAAGAAATAGTTAACATTCTAATTTCCATAAATTTGCCTTACAACATCTAATACCACATCTGGGACATCTCAACATCGCAAGCAAATATCAACAGAGATACTACTACTACTACTAATGATAATAATATCAGAAGAAGAAGAAAAAGGAGGAGAAAAGTTTAAGTGTAAATTTTAAGTGTTAGGCTCCTCTTGTGTAATTATATATATACATATACATATATATACACATATATGAATATTTTATGACTCTTTGTACAATAAACTGAAATCAAATTAACTGCACAACTGATGAATTCAATGAAAATTATATTTCCTCTTTAACTGAATTACCTAGTCATGTTAATATAAATGACTGATTAGCAAACAGAAGAGAATAAATGGATTGTGCCTTTTGCTGTTGTTCAGTTGCGAAATCATGTCCAACTCTTTGCAACCCATGGACTGCAGCATGCCTGACACTGGTATTAAAATTTACAGATTAAATTATATTTGAACACTGATTATATAACTCATATAAGAATTATATTTTGAATGCTGAGATATATACATGAACATGCTCTTTTTTTAACACTAATTTTTAAGAGAAACTAATATTGTAGAGTACTCAATTTGACTTTACAGTGATATTTTTGCATATCCTAAACACTAGTAAAAATAATTGCAGTGAGGATTAAATACAAAAATAATTTAAACCAAACAAAAATTTAGAAATAAAACTTAAGGTGAGATTTGAGGCAGGTCAAACATTGAGTGAATATTTTTAAAGGTAAATGGACAAACAAGTCTATACTGGGCATTTTTGACTAAAGATCAGAGAACATTTTTATAAATGACATTTTTCTATAAAGAAACACATCACACATTTACCAATAAGAAGGCACTTGACTAGCATATGTTCCCAATAATTAAGCTCTTAAATCTGACAGGGCATCTGTTTTAGGTTCATTCAAGGAAATAACAACTGAGGGACTGCTTGGACTAAAATCTGTTATCTTGCTAATGAAGAACCTTTCTGAGGGAGCAAGAGACAAATGCATTCACATTCCCTATTTACTCTATTTTCTATTTATCCTTTACTTTTCCTGTTTTCTCTTGCTCTTTGTACGTTTCCTCACTTTCAGTAATTATTATATTATCCTTTCTTTGTTTGACTAACATATTGTGTAAATAAAATTTATTTAACGTTGAGTACGATAGCTTCTAATTCTCTTGGAAATCAGTCTGAGAATTGATCTTTCATATCTTTCATGGAAGAAGAATTGAGAGACATACAGGAGCATGTAGAATTGCAAATCAAACAGATAGATATAAAGAAGGATCAAGAGTACATCATTCACTATGAATGAAGATGGCAGAGGCAGATAGGTAAGAATTATGGATATGTATTCAGTTCAGTTCAGTTCAGTCAATCAGTCGTGTCCAACTCTTTGCGACCCCATGAATTGCAGCACGCTAGGCCTCCCTGTCCATCACAAACTCCCGGAGTTTATTCAAACTTATGCCCGTTGAGTCGGTGATGCCATCCAGCCATCTCATCCTCTGTCATCCCCTTCTCCTCCTGCCCCCAATCCCTCCCAGCATCAGGGTCTTTTCAAATGAGTCAACTCTTCGCATCAGGTGGCCAAAGTACTGGAGTTTCAGCTTCAGCATCAGTCCTTCCAATGAACACCCAGGACTGATCTCCTTCAGGATGGACTGGTTGGATCTCCTTGCAGTCCAAGGGACTCTCAAGAGTCTTCTCCAACACCACAGTTTAAAAGCATCAATTTTTTGGTGCTCAGCTTTCTTCAGAGTCCAACTCTCACATCCCTACATGACCACTGGAAAAACCATAGCCTTGACCAGATGGACCTTGGTTGGCAAAGTAATGTCTCTGCTTTTCAATATGCTATCTAGGTTGGTCATAACTTTCCTTCCAAGGAGTATGTGTCTTTTAATTTCATGGCTGCAGTCACCATCTGCAGTGATTTTGGAGCCCCCAAATATAAAGGCTGACACTGTTTCCACTGTTTCCCCATCTATTTCCCATGAGGTGATGGGACCAGATGCCATGATCTTAGTTTTCTGCATGTTAAGCTTTAAGTCAACTTTTTCACTCTCCTCCTTGTATTAGACCTATGTAAATCATAATCTTGTTTCCACCACCTGATAGGTAACTATAGGGATGTTACATAACCTTTTAAAGCTTCAATTATTTTATTTAAAGATGCATGTAATATTAGATTATGGGACTATGTAGAGTTTTATGAGAATTCAATGATTTAGCATATGCAATAATTGTAATATTTTTTAATTGAGTGCCTATACATGTCAGATGCTATGTTGATAAATGTTTAATAAAATTAGCTTCAAATGTTGTCCCATTAGGCATCTGAATGACAGTAAATCAAAGGACACATATTTTAAAATGGTTGGAGTCATAATATCTATCTGCCAATAGAGGATAGAGAGACAGCACTTAACTCATCAAAAGGTGGAAGAAATAGACAATTAATAGAATAATCAAAGAACTGTATTTTGACACAAGATTTTGTATATCATTGCCCGACTTCTTAATATTGCTATTGATAACAGTGAGGATGATGGTTATGAAGATAAGAATGCTAAAGATGATGATAATGATAATAGTGATAATAAAATGAAGTGCTCATTATTGCCCTGAATTGCAATACAGGTCTCAAAATTCTAAGTAAAATGTAAGTGAATCAGGCTACAGTTCATAGGGTCTCACAGAGTTGGACATGACTGAGCAACTTAGCTTTGAATTTCTGGTGTTTAAAAGGAGCAAATAATCGATGATGGTTATGAGTGGAAGCTAGGAAAGACTGTGTGTGTGTGTGTGTGTGTATGTGTGTGTGTGTGTGTGTGTGCGCGTGTGCACACGTGCATGTGCGCATATATGCCATGAGATTAAACAGAATTCTTTATTAGATACTTGTCATTCAGAAAAATGATGAAAATTTTAAGTAACAGGAATTCACTTCACTTGCCTTGATTACAAATCACTCATAATTATAGCTGATCACCACTGAATGAAGTTCAGGTTGTATATTCTCTTCAAATATGGTACAAAAAAGAAAGTATTATTTTTCAGATGAGTCTTGTCATCAGCCTAGAGTTATTAGTTCAATTTTTCAGGGTATTACTCTACCATAAAAATTACCTAAATTTATGTTCACATTGCATTGTTGTCTCATAGCTGAAATAAATGTTAACCATTCTCCATGGAGTTACTTAATCATACTCCATTAGAGTCACTATCAATTTTTCAACTGTGATTTCTTCTCTTCACTATGCCCTTCACTATGTACTTAAGGAAATGAACTTTACATTTTCTACGCTTCTAAAGAAATTTGAACATATACATTTTAATAACACACCATAATTTTATCATTATTTATTAGCACACACACTCATCTAAATTGTTACCATTTTTGGTCAATGCCACGTAGCCAGCTTATGCTGTGCTGTGCTTAGTCGCTCAGTCATGTCCTATTCTTTGCAACCCCGTGGACTGTAGCCTGCCAGGCACCTCTGTCCATGGGGATTCTCTGGGCAAAAATACTAGACTGGGTTGCCATGCCCTCCTCCAGGGGATAGTCCCAAATCGGGGATGGAACCCAAGTCTCCCACATTACAGGCAGATTCTTTACTGTCTAAGGCACCAGGAAAGCTCAAGAATACTTGAGTGGGTAGCCTTTCCCTCCTCCAGGGGATCTTCCTGACCCAGGAATCCAACTGGGGTCTCCTGCATTGCTGGCACATTCTTTACCAGCTGAGCTAGCAGGGAAGCCCAGCCAGCTTATACCTCATGTTTACTGAACAACTGAATGTACATTTAAGGGTTGACTCCAAATATCTAATAATCTGGTCATACAAATTTTTGGATTAAAATATGTCAATTTTGGAGAAAAATACTGAATTGAAGTGTGAGAAGTTTCAGTTGTATGAACAATATTACAGTCATTTATAAAGATTATTTTAACTTACATTCTACAAGAACACTAGGACTCATAAATATTGTTAAAATACAGACATTCATATGTGATAATTTTAATAAAACTGGATAACTACTTTATTTAATATGAATTTGATAAGGAATTGTGATTTTTATTTGTATCTATTCAAATTTAGACATAATTTTGGTCATGAAAAAACTGTATTTTGAGTTACCTTATATTAAACTTATGCCAAAAATTAATGCTGCCATATATAATATGATAGTTCACTATCTACCTCTAAACATTGTATAAAAGATAACCAATTATACAGAGTGTAACATTTAACTTTTGAATTTAATGGCAACAGAGCTGCTTTACTCTTTATTAATTTGATTTTTATTATTAAAATCAGACCCCTGAATGTTATATTAAAGCTGTTTTTTTGTTCAAGTATTTTCATTATCCATGATTACCTCTAATTAAAGTTTCTTTGAGCTCAATATGCTTTTGAATGATTTTGTACTAATAGTGTACATTACATCCAAATAATCTGGCAAAGTTTTAAAAATGCTTGTTTTTGGATGACCTTATTATGGTGAGAAAAATTTCTATCTTTTAAAAGTTGATAACTCTAGAATTACTCTTGCTCAGACTGTTCATAATATAATATACCATATGTATCATTTTCCAGCCACAGCTGATCAAATTCCTCTTTTCCCAGACATTCAAAAAGGTGTCAAAACTTCATGATTGATGGTAAGTCCTAATTACCCAAGATGTGAGTTTTTACACTATTGGCTGGTATAGCGAACTGATGGACAGATGCAGTAATGCCATGTGATGCAGAAAGGAGCAGACATTCTAACAAATAATGTGAACAGGAGCAAAACACCTGCGCTGACGGCTTGGGGCTCACAATCTCCAGACTCATCTCTCCACACATTATAGTTAATTGGAACTTACGTGGACAGGATTTCTAGATAATACTTTTGAAAGAGAAACTTTCCAAATTTCAAAAGGTTAACTTTCGCTTTGATGGAAGAGTCTTCTCTGTTGATCAATACTTAATAAGAAATCTAGCTGAAAAAAAGGAAACCTGGCCAAGCCAGTTACTTTTTCTTAACATTATTAAAAAGCACTCACATCACCGGGTTCAGTACAACATATGTGTCTTGTATGTTTGAACAGATATAAAATTACTGAGAGCAACTGCTTATAAATAATAATAAATATGGACTAAATAATATTTGATATGGTCATCTGTGCTTCCCATGCATTTTCATATTAGGCTATAAAAAGCAATTAAAATCTTGCCATATGGCTTACATTAAATAAAAGGAAGGGGTAAATAAAAAGAGGCTAAGGAAGGGTTTGGTGGCTCAGATGGTTAAAGAATCTTCCTGCAATGCAGGAGACCCGGGTTCGGTCCCTGAATGGGAAGGTCCACTGGAGGAGGGAATGACTATCCACTCCAGTATTCTTGCCTGGAGAATTCCATGGACAGAGGAGTCTGGAGGATCACTGTCCATGGGGTCAAAAAGAGTTGGAAACTACTGAGCAACTAGCAGATGCAGGCTAAGGAAATACAAAGTATACCAGTTATTTTATTAATGCATTAATGGTATTTTAAAGCTCTTGCTTAAAAAAAATGCAAGACTGACTGATCTTGAAGCTGTGGTACATATACATTGTGGAATATTACTCAGCTGTTAAAAAGAATTCATTTGAATCAGTTCTAATGAGATGGATGAAACTAGAGCCCATTATACAGAGTGAAGTAAGCCAAAAAGATAAAGAACATTACAGCATACTAACACATATATATAGAATTTAGAAAGATGGTAATGATAACCCTATATGCAAAACAGAAAAAGAGACACAGAAGTACAGAACAGACTTTTGAACTCTGTGGGAGAAGGTGAGGGTGGGATGTTTCGAAAGAACAGCATGTATATTATCTATGGTGAAACAGATCACCAGCCCAGGTGGGATGCATGAGACAAGTGCTCGGGCCTGGTGCACTGGGAAGACCCAGAGGGATTGGGTAGAGAGGGAGGTGGGAGGGGGGATCGGGATGGGGAATACGTGTAACTCCCTGACTGATTCATGTCAATGTATGACAAAACCCACTGAAATGTTGTGAAGTAATTAGCCTCCAACTAATAAAATAAATAAATAAATAAATAAAAAGACCAGTACGAAGTAGTAAAAAATCTGGTTATTTAACTCAATCCACTACTCAACTGCTTAAACAAATACTTGTTTATGTGTTTTCCAGAAATACAGATAGACATTTTTAGATAAATATAAACTGTTTTCCACCAACAGATCTTAAATGGAATAAATGCTAAAAGACGTGACTGAATTGAGTACAAAGTGGTGATCGAAGCAATGTTCTGATTTGATTCAATAAAGTTGATTAAAAGAAAACAGTGTTTCTGGATAAATAAATATCTATATAAAAACAGTGACCATACATATTAGTTTTCTAGGGCTGCCATGACAAACTCTACAAACTGGGAGACTTAAAATAACAAGAATGAATTCTTTCATACTTTTAGTGTCCAGAAGCCCAGAACAAAAGGTCTGCAGGGTTATGGGTACTCTAAAGGCTCAGCAGAAGCATCCTTCTTTGCCTCTTCCTAGCTTCTGGTGGTTGCCAGCGTCCTCAGCTTACAGCTGCATTACTAACTTCAGCCTCAGTCTTCATGAAGACGTTGTCTCTGTGTGTGACTGTGTCTCTGTCTTCTAATAAAGACAACTGTCATATTGAATTCAGTATTGTTGTTCAGCCTCAGTCATGTCTGACTCTTTGTGACGCCATGGACTGCAGCATGCCATGCTTCCCTATCTTTCATTATCTCCTGGAGTTTGCTCAACCTCAAGTCCACTGAGTCAGTGATGCCATTCAACCATCTCATCCGCTATCACCCCTTCTCCTTTTGCCTTCCGTCTTTCCCAGCATCAGGACTTTTCCAATGAGTTGGCTCTTCACATCTGGTGTCCAAAGTATTGGAGCTTCAACACCAGTCCTTCCAGTGAATATTCAGGTTGATTTCCTTTAGGATTGACTGGTTTGATCTCCTTGTTGTACAAGGGACTCTTAAGAGTCTTCTCCAGCATGAATTCAGTAGGACCTCATCTTAATTAACTGCATCTTCAAAGATCCTGTTTCCAAAGAGGCTTCACTCCTAGGTAACTATTATTTTTTATTTTGTTTTAAATTTAATTTTTTTCAGATAATATTTTCCAGATAAAGGCTCAATGCCCACAAAACATGACATTATTTTGGTAAATTTACTATCTTACCACCTCTAAAATCTGATTTGTCAGCAAGGAGGACTATTCCTTTACATTAACTAATCTTAACCCAAGGGTCCTGGTGTAATTGATGTGATAATTATAGGTACTGTTGGGACTTTATGCTCTGGGTGCTACATTATGTACATAGAAGGCAAATGATAATTACAAAAGGCTGTTTTATCAACAGAAAATAATAGCAGGGACTACTTAGACAACAAAACTCTTCCTTTCTGTCTCTCTCTCTATCTCTTTTCTCTCAGAAGATCAGAGATTCTTGAAGGATGTTAGTAGTCTTCTCTAAACACTGATTTCTGGCAACACTGAATTTTCACATAGAATTTATTTTTAATAAATAATGTTCATGTAAACTGAAGATCTACATATCCTTGTCAAAGTCATTTAAAAGTAGATGATGGACAAAAAAGAAAAAAATATGGTGAACTATATAGTACAAAGCCTATAAGTGTCATAAGCAAAAACAGGATTTCAATAAAGCCTAGTATACTTCTTGAAATAAAATTCAAAAATTTAGACATTCAATCTTTTGGTCATCATGCTCTCTTACAAGTTTCTAAGGGAATTCATTGGAACTATTTGAAATGCCTACCATTTCCTATGAGATGCAGTATTTTATGTTTTTCATCTTCTACATACATATATGGATACATATACTCCATTTGTACATGTATATATTTAGCCATACATATCATAGACACATTCACTTGCCCACATACACGTATTTCATTAAGATTTTTTCACAGAGGAACACTGTGTTTTTAGTGAACTCAGAAATGGAAACAATACTATTAATTCGGTGCAAAAGTAATTGCGGTTTTGCATTATTGCATTTAGCCGTTTGATAGACAAATACTTTCTTAAATAAACGTGGTTATGCTATATAAAGGCTAATAGAGTTTTGCCAAGAGAATGCACTGATCATATCAAAAACTCTCTTCCAACAACACAAGAGAAAACATAAACATCACCAGATGGCCAACACCAAAATCAGATTGATTATGTTCTTTGCAGCCAAAGATAGAGAAGCGCTATACAGTCAGCAAAAACAAGACCAGGAGCTGACTGTGATTCAGATCATGAACTTCTTATTGACAATTTCAGATTTAAACTGAAGAAAGTAGAGAAAACCACTAGACCATTCAGGTATGACCTAAATCAAATCCCTTACGATTATACAGTGGAAGTGACAAATAGACAAGGGATTAGATCTGATAGAGTGCCTGAAGAACTATGGATGGAGGTTTGTGACATTGTACAGGAGGCAATGATCAAGACCATCCCCTAGAAAAATAAATGCAAAATGGCAAAATGGTTGTCTGAGGAGGCCTTACAAATAGCTGTGAAAAGAAGAGAAGCAAAAGGCAAAGGAGAAAAGGAAAGATATATCCATCTGAATGCAGAGTTCCAAAGAATAGCAAGAAGAGATAAGAAAGCCTTCCTCAGTGATCAATGCAAAGCAATAGAGGAAAGTTATAGAAGGGAAAGACTAGATATCTCTTCAAGAAAATTAGAGATACCAAGGGAACATATCATTTAAAGATGGGCATAATAAAGGTCAGAAATCATTTGGAGCTAACAGAAGCAGAAGATTTTAAGAAGAAGTGGTAAGAATACACAGAAGAAATATACAAAAAAGATTTTCATTACCCAGGTAATCACAATAGTGTGATCCCTCACCTAGAGCCAGACATCCTGGAATGTGAAGTTAAGTGGGCCTTAGGAAACATCACTGCACACAAAGTTAGTGGAGGTGATGGAATTCCAGTTGAGCTATTTCAAATCCTAAAAGATGATGCTTTGAAACTGCTGCACTCAATATGACAGCAAATTTGGAAAACTCAGCAGTGGTCACAGTATTGGAAAAGGTCAGTTTTCATTCCAATCCCAAAGAAAGGCAATGCCAAAGAATGCTCAAACTACCACACAATTGCCCTCATCTTACACACTAGGAAAGTAATGCCTTAGGGCAGAAAGCAAGGAAGAACTAAAGAGACTCTTGATGAAAGTGAAAGAGGAGAGTGAAAAAAGTTGGCTTAAAACTTAACATTCAGAAAACTAAAATCATGGCATCTGGTCCCATCACTTCATGGCTAATAGATGGGAAAACAATGGAAACAGTGATAGACTTTAATTTTTTGGAGGGTTCCAAGATCACTACAGTTGGTGACTGCAGCCATAAAATTAAAAGATGCTTGCTCCTTGGAAGAAAAGTTATAACTAACCTGGACAGCATACTCAAAAGCAGAGACATCATTTTGACAACAAAGGTCCATCTAGTCAAAGCTATGGTTTTTCCAGTAGTCATGTATGGATGTGAGAGTTGGACTATAAAGAAAGCTGAGTGCTGAAGAATTGATGCTCTTGAACTGTGGTGTTGAAGAAGACTCTTGAGAGTCCCTTGGATTGCAAGGAGATCCAACCAGTCCATCCTAAAGGAAATCAGTCCTGAATAATCATCAGAAGCACTGATGCTGAAGCTGAAACTCCAATACTTTGGCCACCTGATGTGAAGAACTGACTCTTGGAAAAAACCCTGATGCTGGGAAAGACTGAAGGCAGGAGGAGAAGGGGACGACAGAGGATGAGATGGTTGAATGGCATCACCAACTCAACGGACATGAATTTGAGTCAACTCTAGGAGCTGATGATGGACAGGGAGGCCTGGCGGGCTGTCGCAAAGAGTCGGACATGACTGAGCAACTGAACTGAACTGAACTGATGTTATACATCATTTATATGTACATTGTTCACTCATGTTAATATATCGGGGCATATAATGTCCCTCTGTGTCTCTCTCTCTCAGCCCTAAGTAAAACATGAGTTAGCTATCAATCAATATCAGTTCTGTTTAGACACTGGCAACTGAGGTTTCGAGATATTGAGTAATTTATAAAAAATAAAGTAGAAAAAGAAAACCATGCCTCATGTGCTATGGAGATGGGAATCAAATTCATGGATTTCTGGCTCAAAATATTATCAGTGTTCTTAATCCAGTTTCTAGGGTTTCTATGGTTACTAGTAATTCACTTTTATGCTAAATTCACTTGTGTTCTCATTTAATTAGGAATTTTCTGAATTGAATCACTTTTAGAAATTTACTTTATTCTATAGCATATCAGTAATATTACAGGCTTGATATGTTTGTATTAAATGTTATTGGAAAGTAATTACTAATTTATGCTTTCAGAGAAATTAGCACCAGAATGGCTCTTGCTGTGAACTATAAAATCTGACAAATACATGAAGCAACTGTTTTTATGCACTACAGAACAAACAAGGCAAGAGGGTAAATCTTGAAAAAAGGAAAGTTATGAGGAATCCCTTCCCCCATTTCCCAGGCTTCTGTCTGAAGGAATTCTCCTACCCTCCACACAGGTAAGTAGAATCAACACAGAACATGTAGCTCTTAGGGGACTGAGCAAGCAAGTGTTGATGTTCATTGCTACCCTAGTTGGATTTGTGGGCCCAAGTCCTGAAGAAAAGATAGCTGAGCAGAGCAGGTGACAGCCAGTTCTGATGGAGGTTCACTGTGGTTCCTGAGATGAACGCTAAGCTGCATATGCAAAAGTCAAGTCTGTGAGACTCAGCAGTTTCTAACTGCTACATGGCTGAGACCTGAATGGAGGTTGTTGTTTAGGGGTAAGGATTCAGGGCGTTGGAATTCTAGCAGAGTCAGATGAGGGAGACCTCACTGAATTCTTTAGCCATTTATTTGAGAAACCAGAAAGGCTGTAACTTAGCACTTAGTAACAAAATGTAAATGGAGAATCACGTTGGAGAACTGAGGTCAAAAACAAAATTTATCATTCCTTAAAAAAATCCTCATATAAATAAATGAAACATGTATGAAAGCTCAAAAGCAGCCAGTTACTTCTTTGACCATTAGAATAAAATTCACCACCTTTTAATTGAAAACAGCACTGTGCAGAATGCCTATAATCCTATAACATATCATGTCTGGCACACAAATAAAAGTTGTCAGGTATGGTACTTCTGAACTACTTAAAAATTACAAAGCACCAAAGAGTATACAAATTTTGTGATTTGTACAAAAGGACAAAAATGAAAATAAATTAGCAATCAATAAAATCACAAATTATTTTTTTTAATAACAAATTATTTAATACCCATATTCAATAACCAACTGATCAAAGTAGACATCACAAAGGACATTAAAATGTTTTGATTGTCATTACAATGTAACAGACCATATCAAAATTTGAGAGTTGCAGTTAAAGAGTTCATAGATGAAATTTAATAGTAATAAAAGTTGTTCAAAATAAAGATGAAGAAGAAAAACAAGGAGAAAGAGAAGGAAGAGTAGAAAGAAGAGTGAGAATAAGAAGGAGATGAAGAGGAAGAAGAGAAGAAAAGGAGAAGGGAGTAAAGATTAATGACTTTATTTCACCTAAAAAAACTAAAAAAGGGAGATAAACTTATACCCAAGACATGCAGAATGAACAGAAACATAAAAACAAGAGCACACACAAACAGAAAACCAACACTTAATAGAAAAGATCAAAATATAAGACAAATTGAGTTGTTAAATTTACTTTTAGACAATTAAGCAAAAAAATAGAAAATATAACTTACCAATACCAGGAATAAAGGAAGAGGCAATTCTTTTAATTTTATAGACTTCAAAGATATAACAGTTCAGTTCAGTTCAGTTGCTCAGTCGTGTCCCACTCTTTGCGACCGCATGGACTGCAACATACCAGGACTTCTGATATAACAAGGTACTGATACAATCAACTTGTGCCAATATATTTGATAAATTAAGTGAAATACACAAATTCACTCAAAAAATAACCTATGCTAATATAAGAAAAAAAAGAAGAAGTATGCATCATTACATAATACACATAAGATTTTAAGTGAATAGAAAGCCATTTCCAGAAAGTAAAGCTTTGAGTCCATATGGTCTCACTGATAATGAGTAATATCACAAAACTTAAGAAAGCACTTATATAAATCACAATATGATTATATGGCTTTGCATTTTTTTCAGTTAATGTGGTGAATTACACTACTGTTTTTGTCTTGATGTTCAAACAGCATTGCCTTTCTGGTATAAGCCCCAATTGATTATGAAGCTATTGCACACATGTTAAGTTGCTTCAGTTGGGTCTGACTCTGTGACCCTACAGATAACAGCCTGCCAGGCTCCTCTGTCCATGGAGTTCTCCAGGCAAGAATACTGGAGCAGGTTACCATTTCCTCTTCCAGGGGATCTTCCCAACCCAGGGATCGAACCTGGATCTCCTGTGTCCTTTTGCATTGGCAGCAGGCTCTTTACCACTAGTACCACCTGGGAAACCCTATGAAGGTATTAATCTAAAACAAATGGACTGTCAGATATTTCTTAAGTAATGACAAGTTTATTTGAAATCAGCAGAGAATTGCAATATGGGGTCTGCAATCATGGCCAGCCACATGCAAGTTCCCAGCTGGGCAAGGGAAGGAAAATGCTTTCATTGAGGGGGAAAGGAAGTTGGGAAGGGTGTCGTAAACAAAGTTTCCAGGGCTTTTTATTGGCTGAGTCCTTGCCAGTAAAAAACAGGAGTCTTTCTTCTTCCTGTTGGATTTGACTGTCTTTACAGGGCATGAGAGTTCCCCCTTCTGGTCTCCCTTCTCTCTTTAACTGAGTGGATGCCTACTCAGTGACTCAGTCATGTCTGACTCCTTGTGACCCTCTGGACCTTAGCCCATTGTCCTTAGGATTTTTCAGGCAAGAATCCTGGAGTAGTAGGTTGCCACTTCCTCCTCCAGGGGATCTTCCTGATTCAGGGATCGAACGCATATAGCCTGTATCTCCTGCATTGCAGACAGATTTTTTACTGATGACCCATTTAACTGAGCACCACTTTATTTAATCTGTTAATTAAGATTTTTTTTTTTTACAAAATATTATCCTTCTTTATTAACCACTACATCCAATTTTCTAATATTATGTTAAGTATTTCTGTATGTATGTTTTTCCAGTATATTGGTCTGTCATTTCTTTCTTACAAGTTCTCTGTCATTTTACTAATAGGGTTGATACTAGCCTGAAATGAGACTATAAAGGGCAGCCCTAAAGTACCCGTTTCCATTATAAACAGTTTGAATGCTGGAGAGGTTCAATACATTGAGGGAAAAATCTGTCTCAAATGAGGTAAAAACAGTGTTTGGACTCCTGGTTTTGCTAAAAATATATTTAGTGCTTTTTAATAATAGAATCTTAATGGAGTGTATATGTATATGTTTGTGTGTGTGTCTGTCTGTGTGTGTATTGTTTCCCAAGAAGATTGATGTTATTCTTTTCTAATATAATAATAATATTACGGAGAGACATTAGATTGCAGATTTGTGCATTTGTCTGGTTTTTCTGCTGGTTGTGTAATTGACATCAGTGACAACTATAAAATGCAGGCTGGAATTAGCCAGCTTTTCTAAACAAACTGGTGTCTCAGAGACACATTTACAACCACTTACTTGATATCCATATTAAGCTTATCAAAAGCAAAATTTTAAATTGAAATAAGATTTGACATTGAAAAGAAGATCATTCCTGCATATTATAGCCTTGGAATGATTACCATGTTTCAATGCTAGATACATTTTTAATAACTTATTCTGAAAATATTTGCTATAAAAATCATACAATTATCTGCCAGATTTAATAGATGGAGATTCTTTTCCAATTTCCATATCTGTCCTCTTTGTGTGGTAGCAAATTTTTTTTTTAAACTTCAAGTGAGGTATTATGTGAATGTCTTATATGAGGTATTATGTGAATGTAATTTTGTAATTTTACAAGTTAAAATATACAAATCCATTCTTCACAGCTGATGCTAGTCATTGAATGAAAATCAAACAAACAGAGTGTAGCAACTGCTAAAATAAAAGGCAATGATAGATATATATCATTTTAATTATTTCAAATACATATTTTATTATGTATAGATCCAGAATGAACAAGTATTGAGTACAAATTTCATGAGTCTTATGAGTAAGAAGCAAGTTTTTACAACTATGCTTGTAATTAGAATAGAGTAACATGAAAACTCGGCAAGTGTTGGGATGTGGTTAAAATGTAGTAGCTGAACATTCTTCAGATATAAGGCCTTTAATTCTGATAAATAATTAGCTGTTATGTGGAAGTCTTGTTGTAGAGTGGCATATGAAAGACCAACATACATATAAACACACACATCTCCTACCTATCTTTATGGATATATATATATATATAAATTATATATATGTAAATATACAGAGATATATATGTATGCATATAGAGAGTATACAGATATATATATATATATAATTGATGTTTTTGAACTGTGGTATTGGAAAAGACTCTTGAGAGTCCCTTGGACTGCAAGGAGATCCAACCAGTCCATCCTAAAGGAGATCAGTCCTGGGTGTTCATTGGAAGGACTGATGCTGAAGCTGAAACTCCAGTACTTTGGCCACCTCATGCAAAGAGTTGACTCATTGGAAAAGACCCTGATGCTGGGAGGGATTGGGGGCAGGAGGAGAAGGGGATGACAGAGGCTGAGATGGCTGGATGGCATCACCGACTCTATGGGCATGGGTTTGAGTAAACTCCGGGAGTTTGTGATGGACAGGGAGGCCTGGCGTGCTGCGATCCATGGGGTCGCAAAGAATCAGACACAACTGAGTGACTGAACTGAACTGAACTGATGTGTATGTCATTGCATTTCTATCACAATCTAAGACTTGCTGAATTTTGGGTTTTACACAGATAGGCAGATACAAAAATTACTTGGGTTTGTGGAGTTCCCTGGTGGCTCAGGGGTAAAGAAGTTGCCTGCCAGTGCGGGAGACATGGGTTCGATCCATGTTCTTGAAGATCCCACTTGCCAAGGAGCAACTAAGCCTGTGCACGACAACCATTGAGCCTGTGATCTAGAGCCCGGAACCAGAACTACTGAGTCAGTGAGCCATACTACTGAAGCCCACACACCCTGAGCCCCCGCTCCACAACAGGAGAAGCTCCATGGTGGGAAGCCCACACACCGCAACCGCAGAGTAGCCTCTGCTCCCCACACAACAGAGAAAGCAACGAAGACCCAGCACAGCCAAAATAAATAAATAAATTTAAAATTTAAAAAATATGTATGTTTGCATGTGTTGATGTTTATGTATTTATGTATGTATTTCCTAGTTCTTCTACTAAGCTAGAAGCAGTGAAATTGCAGTAGCAACAGTCACAACTAACACCTATATCTTAGTTTCTAAGTGCCATTTTGCAATGAAAAGAAATAGAGCTCTTTGGACAGGTGGTTGACTCCAGTGCTAGAGGAAGCAAAGAAGGAACAACCGGAACAGCAAAAGAAATATTTAGCATATCCTGAGGTTATGACCCACTGAAGTAAATGTTCATGGACCCATACTTATATAAAGAAATAATAAGTAAATAGAGCTCTGGCGAAGCGCATGACAATCCACTACAGTATTCTTGGTTGGAGAATCACAATGGACAGAGAATCTGGTGGCCTGCAGTCCGTGAGGTCACACAGAGTTGGACGTGACTGAAGCAACTTAGCATGCATGCATGCAGAGATCAGAGACAACTTTTTCTTACAGAAAGACTTCAATTAATTAATGAAGAATGAGTGAGGAACATCAAAAGCTACTGTTCGAAATGTCACATCAGTAATAATTGCTTTTGGTAAAATCCACTTTCTACAGAATAACTGACCAATAATTTCCAAATATGCAATGGTGTGAAAAATAAACAATAGACCGAGGAACTGTCACAGACTGGAGGAGTCTAAGGAAATAGGGCAACTCATTGGGGAATCTTGGTGAAGGATTTATGGTATCCTCTAGCATTTTTGCAATATGCTTCCTTAAATTTTTAATTGGAGGATAATTGCTTTACAATGTTGTCTTGTTTTCTGCTGTAAAACAGCAGGAATCAGTCATTTATATGTGTGTGTGTGTGTGTGTGTGTGTATCCCCTCCCTTTTGAGTGTCCCAAATAGTATCTCAACATGAAAACTGAAATGTGAAATGGGAATAAATATAAAAATTGTGTGCTAATAGCCTTAAAACAAATATTTTAGTTTTTAAACAAATATTTTAAAAACTATTTTCAGTAATACAGAGGAAAATATTGTCATAGTTAATTTTTATTTTTATAATTAAAACAACTATTTCTCAACAGTATGTCAGGAAGAGAAAAATGATAAATTATTCTTCAATCAGAAGAAATTGTTTACCTAAACAGAGTCATATCATTTTTAAATAAATAAAAGTCTTCAGTAGCTGTGTTTTGTCTGCTCCTCTTATCACATACTTTTCTATAAGGTACTCTGCACCCTTGTCCTAGGAATGGGCACTCGGTCAAGGCAGGGTCAAAATAGCTACCTATATCCTAGCAACAATTAGACCAGAAAGAATCTTTCAGTGAAATAACTGTTTCCTCTCAACTTGGCACTCTAAGCATGTGAATCCGAATGACCTTGTACAGTTGGTGAGTTTCCTGGCATGAGCACTTGTATAGTGAGGCAAATAGAAACAGTCTGCAACTCAGGATGCAAATTAATGCTAGATACCAACACTACCTCTATTCATTACTCTTTATGGAGACAGGATGGGGTGGAGCGAGTCCCTGGTATTATAAGCCTATTGTAATTCTTCCTTTCTTTTTTTTTTTTTAAACTAGCTACTGTAATATTGAGTAAGATTTCTGTCCTTTACTCCTACGTCCTAATATCATGCCTATATTTTAAGTTCAATTTAGCATAATTAAAAAACATATTTATAACAATCTCAATTTTTGTCTCCTTTCCCAGAAAAACAATGTCCCTTTCACTTTCAAAAATACTCTAACTGGATGCACAAATTAAACAATGATGATTCTCATCGACTATATGAATATAAAATTATCTAGAATTTTGGAATCTTAAAATGGCAAGGGCATTTGTAAAAGTTATCATAGAACATATTTTTGAAACTCGTGATTCTGGAGCTGTATAGAGCTTTGGACAGTGATGGCATTCCAGATACTTAAAGTTGTTCCAAATCACTCTACCACATTAACTTCCCCAGATCATTTTGAGTATGCCAAGTTGTTATGCTCTGATTTAATTTCTAAATATACAGGAGGAAGCCATATTTCCTAGCTATGATATGAGTTCATATAACCTATGAGTAGCCAGATTTTCAGGCTGTGATACCATTTCCAAATGCTTTTAGGCATGCCAAAATTTTATATTCTGATCTAATTCCCAAATAGTTAAGAATGTGCCAGATTGTTGGACTCTGACGTCATCATTTCAACAGTTCATTTGTTGGTAGAGAAAAATCTCATATGAACAGACTACTTTAAAGTTTATAGTCTGGTATAATTTATACAGTTGTCCTTCTCCCCTTAAAGGAACTCTTCATTATATCTTTGTGTTTATAATTATACTGACAACTTTTTTTTTATCAACTCCAAAGCTAACAGGTTCAGTAATATGAAGGCATATTTGCCTCTGTTAACTATTAAGAAAATTTAAATTTCCAAATTCTAAAATTAATCTGTCATTTTCTTACCTCCTGCCAAAATTAGCTCTACCTTATTTTAAATTAAAATCCTTATCAATACAATGTTATCAATCCCCAGTTCAGATTTTTACTTACTTCACATCTCTCCATTTCTGGCACATTCAATAATTTGGGAAACTTAGATTATGTTGTCAAATTAACCATAGAGCCAATTCCTGGGTTATGTCCCCACTATGATTGCTATAGAACAGATTTCCATCTATTCTTTAGTCTTTCACAATAGACTCTTAAAAACACATGAATATAGGATGATCCATCTGGAAAATCTGTGATTATAATCCTTTTAACAGACAACTTCTCCCTTCATATGGAATTCCTTGGTTCCAAATTTGCTCTCTAATAAGGAATAATGATGATGATGTTTGCTAACATTGAATGTCTGCTTCATACTTTATGTACATTAGTATTATGTCCATGTATTAATCAGAAAAACAAGAAATACCTGAAAAGTAGAGCTATTAAATTTTTCAAAAATCCATTAAGACCATTAGCACAAATATAAATAATATAATTTTTATAACTTTTATCCCCATTTTTAAGTAAAATTTATTTTCTAGAGCTATTTAAGGTTCACATCAACATTGAGCAGAAGGTATAGGGGGTTTCCTATATCTCCCATGTCCCCACATGTGAGTGTATAACCTCCTCCATTATCAAACCTGAATTAGTGTATTTGTTATAACTGATGAACCTACATCAACACATTACTGTCACTCAAAGTACAGTTTATCTTAAGGTTCACTCTTGGTGTTGTACATTCTATGGGTTTTGACAAATGTACAATGATAGGTTTTGTCCACTATGGTACACAGTACTTTCACTGTCTTAAAAATGCTCTGTGCTCTGCCTCTTCATCGCTGCCTCTCTCCTAACCCCTGGCAACCACTGATCTTTTTAAAATTCTCCGTAGTTTTTCCTTTTCCAAAATGTTATATAGCTGGAATGATATGTTACATAGCCTTTTCAGATTGGCTTCTTTCACTTAGCAACATGCATTTAAATTTCCTCCATGTCTTTTCATGGCTTAATATTACATTCCTGTAAGTTATAGGACTCCTTAACCATAACGATTAGGGGCAAACAAGAAAAAGTAGCCAATTGTAAAAAACCCTAAGGAATATTATAAGAACTATTATTAGGTTGGTGCAAAAGTAATTGCGGTTTTAGACCATGAATTTTAAATCATTGTAACTAGGCTCGAATATACCCTTATTAGTCAAAATAGAAACCATTACAAACACATTTTTTTGCCAATGAGAAATAAGTTTGCTTATTCCTGTAGCATACAAATCTGTGCTACAGGATTCGAGGAACTCTTGGAAAGCATTTTCTGCCTCCTGTTGGTTGTGAAAGCATTTTCCCTGCAAAACATTGTCAAGATTCCTGAAGAAGTGGTAGTAGGTTGGCAAGAGGTCAGGTGAACATATTGGATAAGGCAAAACTTTGTAGCCCAATTCGTTCAGCTTTTGAAGCGTTGGTTGTGCGACGTGCTCAGACACTGTCGTGAAGAATTAGGCTCTTTCTGTTAACAAACTGCAGGCATTGCAGTTTTCAGTGCATCTCATTGTTTTGCTGAGCATATTTTCAGATGTAATGGTTCCACCAGGATTCAGAAAGCTGTAGTGAATCAGACCGGCTCAGACCACCAAACAGTGACCATGACCTTTTTTTCCTTTGGTGCAAGTTTGGCTTTCAGTTCACTTCAGTCACTCAGTAGTGTCCAACTCTTTGAGACCTCATGGGCTGCAGCATGCCAGGCTTCCCTGCCCATCACCAACACCTGGAGCTTACTCAAACTCATGTGCATAGGATTGCAAAGAGTCGGACATGACTGAGCGACTAAGCACAGCACAGGTAATCTGGACCAGAAATAATTATATAATCATTTTTTCTTATGGTGGTGTTAAGGTGCTCATTGACTTTTATTCCTCTGTCTAGTTTACATTTGAATCTGGCTTCTGTTCAAGGTACATGTTGTGGCTGTAAGCTACTGCCAGCTCTACAGAAAAATTGCACTGTATTCTAGTTCTTTTTCATCGGGTTATAATTCCTAAATGAATAAGACATAAGCTCATTGTATCTGCTTTTAATGCTGACTGGAATGCAAAAATAGGAAGTCAAGAAAGGCCTGGAGTAACAGGCAAATTTGGCCTTGGAGTACAGAATGAAGCAGGGCAAAGGTTAATAGAGTTTTGCCAAGAGAACGCACTGGTCATAGCAAACACCCCCTTCCAACAACACAACAGAAGACTCTACACATGGACATCACCAGATGGTCAACACCGAAATCAGATTGATTATATTCTTTGCAGCCAAAAATAGAGAAGCTCAATATAGTCAGCAAAAACAAGACCAGGAGCTGACTGTGGCTCAGATCAGGAATACCTTATCACCAAATTTAGACTGAAATTGAAGAAAGTGGAGAAAACCACTAGACCATTCAGGTATGACCTAAATCAAATCCCTTATGACTATACAGTGGAAGTTAGAAGCAGACTTAAGGGACTAGATCTGATAGAGAAAGTGCCTGAAACTATGGATGGAGGTTCATGACACTGTACAGGAGACAGGAATCAAGACCATCCCCAAGAAAAAGAAACGCAAAAAAGCAAAATGGCTCTCTGAGGAGGCCTTACAAATAGCTATGAAAAGAAGGGAAACAAAAAGCAAAGGAGAAAAGGAAAGATATACCCATTTGAATGCAGAGTTCCAAAGAATAGCAAGGAGAGATAAGAAAGCCGTCCTCAGTGATCAATGCAAAGCAATAGAGGAAAGGAATAAAATGGGAAAGACTAGAGATCACTTCAAGATAATTAGAGATTACAATGGAACATTTCATGAAAAGACGGGCTCAATAAAGGACAGAAATGATATGGACCTAACAGAAGCAGAAGATATTAAGAAGAGGTGGCAAGAATACACAGAAGAACTGTACAAAAAAAGATCTTCATGACCCAGATAATCATGATGGTGTGATCATTCACCTAGAGCCAGATATCCTGGAAAGTGAAGCCTTAGGAATCATCACTACAAACAAAGCTAGTGGAGGTGATAGCATTCCAGTTGAGCTATTTCAAATCCTGGAAGACTATGCTGTGAAAGTGCTGCACTCAATATATCAGCAAATTTGGAAAACTCTGCAGTGGCCACAGGACTGGAAAAGGTCAGTTTTCATTCCAATCCAAAAGAAAGGCCGTCCCAAAGAATGCTCAAACTATTGCACAACTGCTTTCATCTCACATGCTAGCAAATTAATGCCCAATCTTCTCCAAGCCAGGCTTCAGCAATATGTGAACCATGAGCTTCCAGATGTTCAAGCTGGTTTTAGAAAAGGCAGAGGAACCAGAGATCAAATTACCAACATCTGCTGGATCATCAAAAAAACAAGAGAGTTCCAGAAAAACATCTACTTCTGCTTTATTGACTATGCCAAAGCCTTTGACTGTGTGGATCACAATCAACTGTGGAAAATTCTGAAAGAGATGTGAATACCAGACTACCTGACCTGTCTCTTGAGAAACCTGTATGCAGGTCAGGATGGACATGGAACAACAGACTGGTTCCAAATAGGAAAAGGAGTATTGTCAAGGCTGTATATTGTCACCCTGCTTATTTAACTTATATGCAGATTACATCATGAGAAACGCTGGGCTGAAAGAAGAACAAGCTGGAATCAAGATTGCCGGGAGAAATATCAATAACCTCAGATATGCAGATGACACCACCCTATGGCAGAAAATAAAGAAGAACTAAAGAGCCTCTTGATGAATGTGAAAGAGGAGAGTGAAAAAGTTGGCTTAAAGCTCAACATTCAGAAAACAAAGATCATGGCATCCAGTCCCATCACTTCATGGTAAATAGATGGGGAAACAGTGGAAACAGTGGCTGACTTTATTTTTCTGGGCTCCAAAATCACTGTAGATGGTGATTGCAGCCATGAAATGAAAAGATGCTTATTCCTTGGAAGGTAAGCTATGACCAACCTAGACAGCACATTAAAAAGCAGAGACATTACTTTCTCAACAAAGGTCCATCTAGTCAAGGCTATTGTTTTTCCAGTGGTCATGTATGGATATGGAAGTTGGACTATAAAGTAAGCTGAGTACAGAAGACTTGATGCTTTTGAATTATGGTGTTGGAGAAGACTCTTAAGAGTCCCTTGGACTGCAAGGAGATCCAATCAGTCCATCCTAAAGGAGATCAGTCCTGGGTGTTCATTGGAAGGACTGATGCTGAAGCTGAAACTCCAATACTTCAGCCTCCTAATGCAAAGAGCTGACTTATCTGAAAAGATCCTGATGCTGGAAAAGATTGAGGGCAGGAGAAGAAGGGGACGACAGAGGATGAGATAGTTGGGTGACATCACTGACTCAATGGACATGGGTTTGGGTGGACTCCGGAAGTTGGTGATGGACAGGGAGGCCTGGCATGCTGTAATTCATGGGGTCACAAGGTGTCAGACACTCATGAGTGACGGAACTGAACTGAACTGAACCTGTGGGATGTAATGAGTAGATACACAGTCAGCCTCATATCATCACTCAGTTATTGGGTGTTGAGCCATTACTTGGTCTTCGCAACACTACTTGGTTATTAGACTTCTTAACCAACCAAAGTGATCTCTTAGTCTATAGCAATACTATTCCCCACCCCCTACCCCAGAAATGAAGCTTAAGTCCATCTTCCCAGCCTATCCTCAATTTACTTTAATCCAAACAACATCTCTAAGATTATACTTGAGTTTTCTGGCTTCTGGATGATTCTCTTGTTTAATTTGTATTGTTATAATTTCTCCCCTTATATTATATTGGGTATTTTAGTGTTTAAGATTGGTTTTTGATCGCTTTGTTATCTTCATGCCTTTTGAGAGACTGTTAGAATATTATTTTTTTAGAACACACTCTCTCACTTTCTACTGAACATTAAAATCATCTTATCCCTTGGCTAAAGCCAAAGGGACTTAGTGGACACCTGACTTGAGAGGAGTCAATTAGATTTATTTGTCTAAAAATTTGAAAAATTGGTTTATATGAGGGCATTAAAATTGTAAGGTATTATAATCTAGGTGGGTGAGGGCTGTGTTTGAATAAATCAAGTTTGGCTTGTGAGGCCCAGTAATCAGTGCTTCTTGGTCAGCATGAGGGCAAAAGAAGGAAATTAGCACTCGAAAAGGATAAGTAGCAAGAGGCCTTGATTTTAAACTTCCTATTTCCTGGCTATTGGGGGGTGGGGGGTGGGGATGTGGGGGGAGTGCTGAAATTTCTTCCTGTCACTGAAATCTGTGAAATAATCTTTATCCTCAGAATATGTAGATTCTATAGATAAAATTAACTATTCCTAGTAAAAGACAAGTACAACCTGAAGTAGACAATTTCGATAACTGAACAGAAATAATTAGATATAGTAAGTATATTATCAACTGTCTAATTTGCACTAGAAGTTGTACCAATGGGAATAGAAGAAATGGGAAGATATTGGGGTATGTTTTGGAAGAAATCTCAGTTATTTCTGATGTGTTAATTTTGGGATTGAGCACATAAGAGTAATTAAGAAGTTTTACTAGTTTTCAATTTGAGAAACTGGATGATTGGTGAAGCCATTTCCAGCATATATTAGATGAGAAAAAAAAAAAAGATTGTGGTGATGAATGACTATTTTTAAAATGCATTTAGTTTTACATACTTGTTAGATCTCAAATATCTCTGGCAAGAAGACTGAAAATGCATGAGCCCAGAAAAGTTAGTACTAGAAATACTAATGTATGAGAAATCACACAGAATTGTAGAACTTTAGGAATGGATATGTTTTAAAGAAAATACACATGGGATAGAGAAGCAGAAGCCCACGATTGAGCCATGTATGAGCAATGATGGATACTGACAGAGGGGGGTCATTTAGATAAGAGAAAAAAGAATTCAGAAAATTGAGGTGTCATCACAGCCAAACCACTAAAGTATTTTAAGAAAGAAATCATGCTTACCTGAGACAAATTCCTAAGATAAAAATATCTAAAAGAGAAGGACATAGAAGTGATTTATTTGGCAACAGGAAGATGGTTGGTGACCACTGCGTGTAATTTATGATATTATCATGCAACAAAGAGATAAAAAGAAATAACAATGGGCATGTAGTTATGGATGGGGTAACAGAAAAAGCTAAGAACCTCATATATGAGCCAAGATTTGAATAAAGTGAGGAACCAGTGATGAGATTATCTGGAAGAAAAGCATTCTTGGCAGAGGAAACAATAAATAAAATGGTCTTGACTTGACAAAATGCCATGCTTGAGAAACAACAAGCAAATGTTTAAAAATAATTTTAAAAAAAGACTGTTATTATAATACTGAGGGCTGGTAAAGATTAAATTCCATAACATATGCAAAGCCCTTAACACATATCCAAGATATAGTAAAACTTCAGTAAATGACAAGTGCTACATTATTATTTTATGAACCCATATAGATATTTTACTAAGATGAAAAAATTACAGCATATATAGTAGTATGTAGGGTTTCTTTATAGTGTGAATATTTAGAGCCTTTATTACAAAAAGGTTGTTATTCCTCAAAATACTCTTGAAATCTGCTTTTGGAATTTCATCCAAAGTTAAGGAACACACGTGTATATGTTATACAAATCTTTCTTATCTATTTAAGATTCATTTGAAGAATATTTTACTTAACTCCTTCCCCAAATGAGAAACCCTATCATCTTTTCTTCTGTTCTTCAAACATACTTCCATTTTAGAGTGCACTGCATTTCATATTTATTTATTTTTCCATAAATCTGGGAGGCATTTTGTGGCATTTATTCCTTCAACAAATAGTTACTAAGCATCTAATATATGCAAGGCCTTGTTTTAGGTGAAAGGGACAGTAATGAATAAGGCAGAGAAATTCCCTGATCATATCTGTTCTTATTTTAGTTTCAAGGAGATTCATAAATACTAAATAAACTTCTCAAAATGATCAGGCAGTGATATGCTCTACTTCTTTAGTGTTTATGCTGTGCAAATGCTGTTCTAATTGTCAAAAATAAGTACTAATAAAATAATTTTCATGGAGGAAATAAAACAGAACAATATGGTTAATAATGATCCAGATGGACTAGTTATAGGCAACATTACCTAATTACACTTGAACTGTTAGCCAAAGATCACATGTAGTTCCTTGGAAGCATTAAATCAAATTTGGAGAAGGACTGGAGGAAAGAAGAAAGGGAATGAGGAGGGTAGAAGGAATAATGAGAAATAGGAAGAAAGAGTAGGGAGGAAGAAATAGATGATGGATATAATGTTAAACAAATTTACACATCCTGCATTGTAATTAAACAGAAGTCTAAGAAACCTGTTTTGATCATCTGTTGTCGGAGAAGAGTGGTTAGTTGGTCCTTAAGGTGGAGTGAGTAAGTGAAAGTGCTCAGTAGTGTCAGACTCTTTGTGATCCCATGGACTATACAGTCCATGGAATTCTCTAGGCCAGAATTCTGGGATAGGTAGCCTTTCCCTTCTCCAGGAGATCTTCCCAACCCAGGGATCAAACCCAGGTCTCCTGCATTGAAGGCTGATTCTTTACCAGTTGAACCACAAGGCAAGCCTGAGATTTATAAAATCATTTCCTTTTATTTCCAAGAAAGCCGAGTTATAATATGTATATTAAGGATAGGAGATTCTTATTGTCAATTGCAGATCTATGTATGTGGGTTTGAAGGCCATTAATCCGTATTTAAAATGTCTGCTAGAATATCATATGGTATAGTTGTATTTGGTTGTTAAGTGTCTAGTTCCGCCCTATTTGAAAAACTGCAGATTAAAACTATCAGACCATAAGAATTCAGAAACAATTCAAGAGTGTAAATGAATAATAGTCCCTCAAAATTCTTCCCTGTTTTATGTGGGTAATTTGATGGCTACTGTCAGGGAAGAACTGATAGGAGCTCAATTTTTGGTTTATGAAGTCATTTGAAAAGTTTCTTTCTCTGAAACAAATTTGGACTCAGCGTTTGATTGAATTCAATTGCTTGAGGGTATGATATTTGCTGAAATAAAATCTCTAGATTCTGCCAGCTATTAATATATACTATGTGTCTTCTATTAAGTTTGTCTGGGATTTTCAAAGATTAATGACTTCTAGCGAATGCCCTGTGTTAAACAACAAATTTCCCAACAGTTTTAGATTCTCCAAATTCAGTAGGACATTAAGCATTTTCAAAACTCCCTATCACCTTTCCCTTTCACAAAGTATATTTCAAACTGTTATCACTTTCATCTAGCTCACTATCCCACCACCTGATTATCACAAGACCCAACCTCCCATTTCATGTAGATACTAGAATTTATCAGACAGGATCTAGTTGAACTCAGTTTTCTTCTACTGTCAAACACACAAACATCCTGTGTTTTTCTTCCAGGTACTGTTTCCCCTACTCTGTCTTGCTCAGTACCTCTGTGCTGAGGAGGCTGCATCTTTGTTTGTGAACTATATCAGGTTACCTAGTAATGTGCAATCAACTACCCCAACATTTAAGGCTTAGAACAACCATTTATTTCACTCATGATTTTGTTGCAGGAAGGGGGACCCCTTCCAGGGCCCGAAACTGGGCTCTTGTCTAACACTCGGAAATGAATTGTCCGAGGAGACACATGCTGACAAAGCAAGAGATTTTATTGGGAAAGGGCACCCGGGTGGAGAGCAGTAGGTAAGGGAACCCAGGAGAACTGCTCTGCCGCGTGGCTCTCAGTCTTGGGTTTTATGGTGATGGGATTCGTTTCCGGGTAGTCTTTGGCCACTCATTCTAATTCAGAGTCTTTGCTGGTGGTGCACGCATCGCTCAGCCAAGATGGATTCTAGCAAGAGGGATTCTGGGAAGTGGATAGATATGCGGTGTTTCCTTTTGACCTTTCCCGAACTCTTCCGGTTGGTGGTGGCTTATTAGTTCCGTATTCCTTATCAGGATCTCCCGTCATAAAACAACTCATGCAAATGGTTACTATGGTGCCTGGCCAGGGTGGGCAGTTTCAATCAGTGTGCTTCCCCTAACAATTTTGCAGGTCACCAATATGGGCTGGTCTCAGTTGGGAAGTTGTTTATAGCCAGGCTCCACTCCTCAGACATCTGCTGTCAGCTGGAGTATGTAGCTGGGGTTGGCTGGTTACGGTGCCTTGTCTGGAAGGCTGGGATAGATGAGCTCTCCCTCATGCGTGTTCTCCAGCGGGCTTGTCCAGGCTTGTTCACATGGCATCAGAGTTTCACAGCAGCCAGACCACAAGCTTAATGGAAAAATAATTGTCAAGTCTGCTTTGCCTCACGTTTGCTACTGTCACTTTGACCAAGCAAGTTTTATTGCTACCTCTAGTCAAGAAGTAAGAAAGAAGCCATCTATTAATAGGGGGTTACAAAGTCACATCTTCTTTCATGAGTTTAAAAGTGAAAGTGTTAGACACTCAGATGTGTCCGACTGTTTGTGACCCCATGGACTATAGCCCACCAGGCTTCTTTGTCAATGGGACTTCCCAGGCAAGAATACTGAAGTGGGTAGCCATCCTCTTCTCCAGGGGATCTTCCTGATCCAGGGATTGAATCCAGATGTCCTGCATTGCGGGCAAATTCTTTACTGCCTGGGCCACCAGGGAACATCCTAATTTACTATTTATTGAGCATTAAATGCAGTCTTGCTCCTTTATACTTTCACCATATTAAATAGTATTTTCAGCTCAGTCTTCTACCCTACTTATATATTTCTTTCTGCACAATCCTTTTTTTTTGTTGTTGTTGTTGTTGTTTTTTTAATCAATTCAACATAATATTTTTTAGGTGAGTGTATTCTCCTCGGTTCTGTCTTGTCTCAACAAAAATTTGAAGCGATGGACGTTAGAGTCCTCGGCGTGTCATAGCGTTTGGACAGACCAGGTCCTGAACAGACTGTGTTATAGCTCTTAGACAGATCAGTGTTACAGCTCCATGTTACAGCTCAGTTTTATTTAGAAAATAGCAGGAAAATACATCCTCGAGGTGTGAGGGCATGCTGACCCAATGATGCAAAGAGAAGAGAAGGGGGGGGCCCAGTCCTTTGGCTCCTCTTTTTATATGTTTTTTCCTCCCCCTGGGCCTGCCCTATGTAAATTGGGCTAGCCAAGAGTGCTGTTTGTTCTACCTGAGGTCCTCACTCTGGTCCTCAGACCTTCCTTTGTTCTATTTTTGCGGGCTTTTCCCTTCCTTGTCTTTTAGCCACCACCATTCTGGACTCCTGTTTCCAATTCTAACTACCTAACAGATTTATACAATTTCCACACAGTGTTTTACCACTTCTAATATTAAGTTTGGGGAATTTCCTTAGGGGGCTACTTCCTAAGAGATATGAAGGATCAGATAGTAAAGAATTTGCCTGCAATGCAGGAGACCTGGGTTTGATCCCTGGGTCAGGAAGATCTCCTGGAGAAGGAAATAGCTACCCACTCCAGTATTCTTGCCTGGAGAATTCCATGAATGGAGGCGTTTGGCAGGTTACAGTCCATAGGGTCACAAAGAGTCGGACATGACTGAGTGACTAACACTTCATAAGGTGATACTATCTTGAATACCTCTCTCTGTGTCTTCAGGTCTTCCTACCCAGTCTACTAGGGCATGGCCATTTCTGCCAGGAACAACTGACAGTAGAGCCTCACTGATAGATAGCTCAGAATAATCATTAGTCATAGGATATATGAAATATTAAATTTAGCATAGGAAATATGCTTTTGGGTGCCGATAAATAATGTGATAGTGTGGGCTGCTTTACATTTGAAGACATTAAAATCAATATTATTCCTAAAGTAGGAAGAAAATCATTTACAAGTTCTTAAATATGCTATTGAGATGCAAGTTGTATCATTCTGAAATGACATTATAGAAGGGCTGAAAGACTGTGTATTTATCTGGAAGCCCCTACAAGTTCAATCTCACTTTGCCTCAGAACTGTGTTCTAAAAGAAGAACAGAGGAGAGGTCTATTGAACCACATAGTGTATTTGGAGATCTTAGACACTGCAGTGGGACATCCAAGCCACTAAATTATATCATTCTGCATGTGTGGGAAACCCTGAAAAAAACAGTGTAAGTGAAAAGTGCCAAATCAATGTATTTGACCATACATTATAATCAGGCATTAAAATAATAATGACAGTTTCCTTTAAAAAATAGAGTTAATTTGTCATAAACAACTTGATTTTACAAATATATTCACAGAAATTATGGTTACTTTTTGCTTTTGTAGGCTTTAAGATAATGAAGAAAGATGAAGTTATTAAAGTTACCATTTAAGGTTACCTCAAAAACACATTTTCAAACCAGGTCTATGAAGTTTTAATGACAACAATTTATTTAGTATTAGTACCCCCTAGGAAAATTGGTTTGTAAGAACCAAGACAGAAAAAAAGCCCAATGCATTGCCTTTACAGAGAACTACTTTATACTTATTATACTTGTCTCAAGGTTAATTCCTGTAGAATGTATTTTTAGTAGTCATCTATAATTCTGTCCTTTTATTTCCATGATTTGCACTAGCTCATAACAGCTTTGGCATCTTATTATTACTTGATTGAAAGGTAATAATCAAGGCAAACGTATAATGTTTTCAGGTTCTTCCATCTTTTGATTTTAAAAGTACAGAGAAAGGCATAAAAAATTCTCTTAAATTATTTTGAAGTATCATTCTTATATAATCAGTACCATAAAATTCTAAGAAAAAGAGTTACTTTTTAAAATAATCTAGCCCTAATAGTAAATGTATGGCTTTCCCAGTTAAGTTTGCATTTTCACAAAATAACATTGCTCTTTCATAATTATTAGACTTTTTGTTGTTTAATATATTTCAGAGTTTGACACATTATTACATGTAGCAGCAAGCACCATACAACCAGCACTTTGTATTTTATCCAGTTTAAAGAAGGTAACGTTAAGAGAAGTAATGACACTAGAGTGACGGATAGAAATGCCTTAGTAAAAAACTTCAGTTACACACCTTGCAATGTGTATCTAAAATAATGGACATTTATTGGAGGAAATAAACATCTGTAGCAAAAACATGACTCTTTAGTGCAGTAAACTTTATTTGTGTGATTGAAAAATCATTTCTGAAAGCAGCAAAATAGATTTGAATATATCTTCTCATCTGAGCCAGATTTTTACAGGGACCAGGGGAAATACTGATATTCCTTACATGTCCCTTTATATGGGAGCATTGTGGTGGGCAGAATCCAAAGATGCTCCCCAATATTCCCCTGATGGGCATGCATTGAGTAATCTCCTCCCCTTGACTTCAAATGGGCCTCAACCGATTGGGTGCCTGCTCCTCTGATAAAATTATATGATCAAAGTGATGGGAGAGTCAAATTAGAGAAAATACTATATTATATAGAACCCTTGTTGGTCTTGAAGAAGCAAGCTTCTCTGTTATAGAAATGGCCAAATCAATGAGAAGGGCTAGTGTCCTCTACAGGCTGAGAACAGCTCCCAGTTGACATTCAGCAAGAAGGCAGGGGCCTTTCAAAAATATTTATTTTTATTTTATTTGTTTGGCTGTGCAGAGTCTTAGTTGCAGCATGTGGGGTCTAGTTCCCTGACCAGGGATCAAATCTGGGCCCCTTGCACTGAGAGCACAGAGGCTTAGCTACTGGATCACCAGGGAAGTCCTGAAAGCAGAGGCCTTAATCCCACAACAAGGAACTGAAATCTTCCAACAAGTAAACTGGGATGAGGAGTCTGAGCCTCAGGGGAGATGGCAGCCTGGGTGGAATGGATTGCAGCCTGGTTGCACCCTGATCCCTTGAGAGCCCATATAGCATGCACACAGAGATGATCTAATAACACTATAAGATAAGGAATTTATATTTTTAAGATGCTGGATGTGTGATAAAAAGTTATGTGACAATAGAAAACAAAAATGAACACATTCCTTTTCACACATCCTATGGAAATAAAGTGTATACATCACATTGCCATAACATAGATATCTATTTCCTTAACAAATAAGTGTTGAGACTTGTATTTTCATCTGAATTCATTTTCATAATATTTTCATTCATTTTACTGTATTAAACCACTCATTCATTCAGTTTTTGTTCAAAAATAATTACTGAGCACCTCACTGTATTTAAAATTTGGGCCAAATCTTTATAAAGGATGCTTTATATTGCACATTCCCCTGTATTCAAAAAGCTTGCCCTGCAATTAAGCAGACATTTGGCAAAGTAATCTGGGTTTAAATGCAAATCTCAATAAATGTTGCCATTAGTAAAGGAAAAAATGGATATTTATGGATTTATGGATATTTACCAATATTGGCAAATATTAAATAGAACTATTTCCACTACTTCATGGTTTGTTTCTCCTTTGAAGCTGCTTCCTAGCTACAAGTTATAGGTGGTCTTCACCTGTGCTTCTCAAACTTTAAAGTGCCTAAGAATCACCTGGGGATCTTGTTAAACTATGGGTTCTGCTTCAGTAGGTCAGATATGGGCCCAGGATTCTATGTTTCTCGCAAGCTTCTAGGTGATACTGATGCCACTGGTCTGGAGATCACATTCTAAGTGGCAAGAGTATACATAAGCTCTGCAGGTTTCTGCTAAGATCAAGGAAGTCACCTTGTTCTAACTTACAGTGAGCACACTTTGATGTGGCTTTAAACCAGTGGCCCCATCTTCACAAAGTCTAGAGCCAAATAAATCTTTTCTTCTAGAGTAAATGTATGTAGCTATAAATAAACCTTTGAGATATTCATTTGCTTTATTGCCCTTCCTTAAAATCAGATTAAGTAATTCTATACATTTTTAGTATATGACATAGAGCCTTTAAAGAGACCATCATGTTCTTGGGTAGGAAACAAAATATTGCCAAGTTATTTGTGTATTTTCCATTTTTATATACTTATTGCATCTCCAATCAAAAATAAAATTGATATCATTTTTGAATTATAGATCATGTATTTTGAAAATATTCAGAAGAAATAAAAGGCAAGAGTAACCCATCCTCAAAAAAAGAAAAAAAGAAGAAAATTCAGTATGATAGTCCATTGGGGTTTACTATGAATTGAAAACTTTAATGTATTTTTTATTTTCTCAGTTTATACATCTATCATTAATAAAATATAATAAAGCTTAAAGCTTCTAGTAACATTTATAGTATGACAAGCAAAGTAGATTTTCTTTATTAGTATCATTTATCATTGAGTAATAGGTAGATCAAATAACTAAATGTAATAAAATCATACCAAAAACAAATAAAATTTGGAAGCATATTTACTTGATTGTAGAATTTAAAAAAGTGAATGTAAAAGAAACAAAAAATTTGCAAAAACAAGGAAGTTAATTTTGGAATCTCCTTTTGGGAAATTTTATTACTAAAATATAGTAATACAACTGACCTTTGTATATTTATCTTGTAATCTATGCACTTGTTAAACACATTAGATTAGTTTATAGTATATTTTTAATAGATTGCTTACAAGATCATATGACAGGAAAAAAACACACAAAAAAACCCCAATTTTTAATTCTTTCCTCCCTATTTGGCTGGACTTTATTTTTTCTGTTACCACTCTGATAATACTGGCTAGAACTTCAAGGATGATGCTGAATAGAAATTGTGAGAACCAACAGGCTTGTTTTTTCTAATCTTAAGAGCAAAGGTCTTTCAGAATTAATGATTGCCAGTATCTCTAAACTTTTGTAAATACCCTTTATTAAATTGAAGAGGTTACCTTTTATTTTTAGTTTGCTCAGTAGTTTTATCATCAATGTATGCTTACTTAAAGGTTTTTGTTTTTTTAAAAGTCTCTGTTGTGATGATCAGGTTTATTTTGTCTTTAATTGTATTAATATAGTATTAGAAAAAAAGACACTAGATGAAAACTAGATCTAGAATGGAATGATTCCCACTCAAAAATGGTAACATGTAGGTAAATATAATTACATTTCCTTTTATCCATCTATTTAAATATTTAAAACAATAATATACATACACTTGAAGTGAAATGAAAGTCACTGAGTCATGTCCTACTCTTGCGACCCCTTGCGCTGTAGCCCGCCAGGCTCCTCTGTTCACGGAATTCTCCTGGCAAGAATACTGGAGTAGGAAGCTGCTCCCTTCTCTGGGGGATATTCCCAACCCAGAGATGGAAGCCCACATGTCCTTTATTGCAGGCAGATTCTTTAACATCTGAGTCACCAGGGAATCCCATACATACGGTTACATACTATATATTACACTGTCAGTAAATTATGTAGTCAACTAAGTATGATAACCAAAGGACAAAAGAAAGAATTGTGTCTATAACAATATACAATACAGCTAGCTATGCAGATTTTTAATGTCACTTGGAGGTAGATTTTGATAATTAATGATGGATATATAATGCCTAGATAAGTCATTAGGATATGAAAAAGGCAAAAACTACAATACAATAAAGTCAATAAAATGGTATTCTAAAACAAGTACTAAAACAAAGAACAAGTATTGGTGAGGTTGTGGAAAAAAGAGAACCCTGGTGCACTGCTGGTAGAATCATAAAGTGACGCAATCACTATGGAAAACAGAGGGGATTTTCCTCAAAAAACTAAAAACTGAATGGCCATCTGATTCACAAATTTCACTGCTGACTATTATAACCAAAGAAAACAAAACACTGATTCCAAAAGACATGCACCAAGGTTCACTTCAGCATTATTTTTAAGAGTCAAGATATTGAAACAAACTTGAAAGAGAAAGTGAAGTCGCTCCGTCGTATCCGACTCTTTGCGACCCCATGGACTACAGCCTCCCAGGCTCCTCCATCCATGGGATTTACCAGGCAAGAGTACTGGAGTGGATTGCCATTTCCTTAGTGGCCATCAGTAATGAATAGAGAAAGAAGGTGTGATCACTAGACACAATGGAATCTTACTCAGCCATTAAGATGATGAAATCTTGCTATTTGTAAAAACATGTAAGGATCTAGACAGTAGGTAGATAAAGACAATACTGTATGATCTCAACTCTATGTAGAAAAACAAAACAAACAAAATGAAAACAAATTCATAGAGACAGAGAACAAATTGGTCGTTACTGGAGGAGTGGATAGTGAGAGGTAGGAAGCAAAATAAGTGAAGGGGATTAAGAGGTACAGATCTCCAGTTATAAAAAAAAATAAGCCACAGTGTTGTAATGAACAGCATAAGGAATATGGTAAATAATATTGTAATAAATTTGCATGAAGACACATGGTTACCAGACTTAACAATGTATGCAATGTCAAATCACCTGTATGCAGTGCACCTGAAATTAACATAATACAGTATGTCAACTATATTTCAATAAAATTTGTAAATGAAGTCCTTGAGTCAATCAAAATGAGTCAGGAGAAGAAGAATAAAGTAATAAAGATTGGAGACAGGTACACAACTAAGAGTAAGATCATAGACTTCAGCACTACCATATTAATAGTCTTCTCACATAAACATAGACTGGACTAAACATTCCCAAAAAAGACAGAAGAGTTCAGTCTAAGTAAAAAGCTATGTATTATTTACAAGAGACACTATTTAAAAGTAACAAAAAGATTAAAGTAGACAAATGGAAACAGCTATACCAAGCAAACAGTATGCACAAAACAGCAGATAAGACAATATCACTAACCAGTAAAGATTCTAACACAAGTAGCGTTACCAGAAATAAAAACAAATATTACATAATGATAAGAAAATCAGTTCACAAAGAACAGATAACTATCTAAGTGCTGATGTGCTTAATTATAGAGCTTCAACATAAATGGACATACAGAAAAAGAACTCTACATCTATTAAAGTATTTTAATCCTTATATCTCCATCCCTTTATCTACCTAAAAATTGAATAAAACATTCTCACAGAGTACTCCAGGTCATGATGGATTCACTGGTAAAATCTGTCAACTATTTAAAGACCATCTAAAGGAGGGAATTTTTGCCAACTCGTTTTCAGAGGCCATTATTACCTGAAGTCAGACGGATGCAATACAAATATATTTCTGTTTACTTATTTATCTGCCCCTGGTGGCTCAGACAGTAAAGAATCTGCTTGCCATAAGGGAGACCTAGGTTTGATCCCTGGGTTGGGAAGATCCCCTGGAGGAGGGCATGGCAACCCACTCCAGTATTCTTGCCTGGAGAATCCCCATGGACAGAGGAGCCTGCAGGATACAGGCCATGGGATTGCAAAGAGTCGGACATGAGTTTGTGACTAAGCACACATTCATGTATCAATTAACAATCAGTGTATATCCTGTGAACAAAGACACAAACATCCAAATCACAAAATATTTGATGATCTAATCCAGTATCACATAAAAAGACTAGTGCATTTCAAAGATTATTTCAGGAGTGCAAAGTTATTTTAGTATTTGATTGCCATTCAATTCACTAGATTATAAGAATAAACATCAAATTCATGTGATTATCTCAATAGATGCCAAAAAGGATCTGACTTCCTAAAAATGCCCAACTCAACACACATTAAGACTGGCAATTAGTCACTTTTATTCAGTGAAGAATACCAAAAAGAAAGAAAACAGACATAGATAGTTTTTCAATTACTAAAACAGACCAGGAATTTTTACTACCTAGAATAGACAATGAATTCCTAACAGTCAATAGAATGGGAATAAAAAAATCAAGTGGAAGATGAGCAGAGGCACCCATAAACAATGTCACTGAAGCAGAAGTCTCAAGTACTTATGACAGAACTACAACCAGGAGCAGCCTTTACAGGAAACATTAATTATGCATGTGCCCCATGATCTAGCAACCCCATTTCTGGCATTGGGGCATATCTTTTTAGAAACTCCTAAGCAAAAAGGAGGTGCAATGAAGACAACAATCTGAGGCATTTAATTTTTATTTACTCATGATTTATTTATGTAATTAATGAATCTATGATTGATTGCCATAGATTTGAACAAAACTAAGATGGCACTCAAAGAAGGAATTGATATGTAAAATACAGTAGATGCAAACTTTGGAATAATTTTTGCATACTTAGTAGCAACAAAAGATTATGTTTGGTAATATTGCTGGTAATTAAAAGTATTGTGCTGAATAAATGAAAAAGCTACACCAGGTTGAATGGAACATATACACACAAAAAAAATCCCAAGAAATACAAGCCGATATGCACATTTAAGGATTTACATTGAATAGACTGTTGCAGGGGTTACAAAGAGGAGAGCAGTAGGAATGAGATCAGGGTAAAGAGCAAAAAAAAACCAAAGCAAACACAACAGCCATCCAGAAAGGAGCCTTGGGCATCAGAATAACTCTGTTAGGAACTGACTGGCTGACAGAATTATGCACCAGATTTGCTTGGTGATAAAATTTCTAACCTTACATTTCTAAGAACATGTAAACTGCAGCATACTGGAATAAACTGAAATCAAATCCCTTCTCCATGGAATCTCCATGTATATATGAGTGCTTAATCTTATAGCTTAAAAATCTCATGTGGCTTGTGACGCACAGCAGTCTGACATAAAAGCTGAATTAGAGAGCCAGTGACAAATTCTATATGCAATTTAAGTGCTTATAAAGTTAAACACTAAATATAAGCAATAACTGATCTATAATCACTTATAATAATAAAAGTATTTTATCTATAGTAATATGTTGCTGTTATCAATAAAAATCAATGTAAGTAGTTAACATCTAATATATTTTTTTTAATTATCCTGAAAGATTGTCTAGTATATGCCCTGGATGTACTGCCTCCTTTTTGAATTCTATCACTAAAGGATGCTTATAAAATGGTAGAATAAACACATAGAGTCTTACAGGGATTAAAAATTGTTTTATATTTTTACAGTGCTAATTGACAGGACTCACATTTTTTTTCTTATTAAGAGCCAGATTGTGTTTAATGTTTACAGAAAAGAAAGAAATTTAAAGACTATATATTTGATTTTTAAATTATTTTTCATTCATCATTCATTAGAATAATTCTCTCTCTCTCTATATATATATATACATATATATAGACACACATGCATATGAATTGATAATGTAGATCGATAGATAAACTATTTTCAATGAAAAGCAGCATAAAAAAAGAATATAAAGATTGGGAAAAATAAAGTGTATGTCTAAACTCTCCAAATTGCTAGCTTGTGACATTTCCTATATTGATGAACTGCAGTTTTGTCATGAATAAATTTGATCATGAATAATAATGATGCCATTTCTCTCCCTCAGATAAAGAGAGGGAAAGAACAGATTTCTGTGGCCATTATTTGAGCAGCTGGATTCAGAAATGTGTGAGGCAAGGATGAGTCCATGAACTTTTTAATTATATGAGGCAATAAAATTATTTTCCTCATCTGGTTGTGATTTACAACTGAGATTCTAGAATAGAACATAAAAATCTTTCATCATACTCAAAAATATAAGCAACAAATAAAATACTTTCACAAAATACATTGATGAACTATATTGACTGAACTCTTGGCCTACTTTCCACAGGATGATTTCCTAATATTGTGGAAAAAAATTTTACTCCTTGACTCCCTGCTTCACTCACTTCCAAGTTATAGAAGAAAAAACAACACTCATCAAGAGACAAATATTGCTTAAGTTACAAAAATGTCAGTAACTTATAAAGGTAAATATTTATCCTTTATTAACTCTAGCTATTTACACAGAAATAATAAAGCTGCCTTTGGAAAGGCAGCAAGGGTGGCATATGCCTTTAATGGGCTATAACTCACAAAGATGTACACAAAAGCATATTCACTTTCTCAAAGTAACTATCTGTTGAAAATACTGAATCTCTTATATTGCAAATTGGAACTTGCTTCTCCCTGTCTCTCCTCTCCTTCCTTCTCTCTCTCACTCTCTCTCTGCTATTGCTTTCAGATGAATTCCCTCAGATGCTCTTTTTACGAAACTGGAGAGCATTTCAGGTAGTGACCTACACTTTTGACATTTTCAGATATTTAAATTTCCAGACCAATTAAAACTTCATGTTCAAATTTAGCCTAAAATTTCTTCCTTAATCCCAGGTCTGGCTGAATCACAGCCTGCTAGCCTGACCACCTATGAGGTGAAAGGGGGTAATGTCTCTTTTGTTCCTTAATTCCCACACATTTGCCATCTCTGCTTTTGGCTTCCCAGGATCCCTGAGGTTGACAATGGTGAGTAAGAAGGAGAGAAAAGGGGGCAGCGGTCCTTTCGCCTGATGCTCTCTGGAGGCATCCTTTGGTTGCTGAGTAATCTTGCCATTTCTAGGCTCCAAGTGCCAATTCTTTCATGGGCTGCATTTCTAGGTTTTGGGGGTGCTCTCCATCCCAATCAAGCTTTCGTCATAGAATCATTTCCTAATGAGTGCTGGCAAATTCAAGCTGAACTTTTGTGATGACTGCTTCACTCCTTCCTCTGATGGTACACTACCAGTCATTTTCTGCTCCAGGTCTCTTGGTGAGGTTCTTTCAAGACATTGCAGTAAAAAATGAGGCAATAGACACTCTTGCCCTGTACACAGAGAAATGCGGTTTGAAACTGCTTCCTGCTCTCGTCCAGCTAAGTCACTGCTAGCTGTTCCAGCCTGCCTAGAACCTTTGCACATCTCTTAAGTGAAAAGCAGAGTCTCTTCTCTGTTCCCCAAATGGCCGAGGATACAGGACATACTTCTTTATAACGTTCTGCTGCTTCATTTACACCAGGGTAGGGGGGGCTTTGAGTGTTTTCACTGGGGAAAGTATCACACAAATCTACATCCTTGCAACAATTCTCTGTCTTTCTAAATGGGCTCACATGTGCCTTCTTCATTTGATTCTGGGGAAATGGGAATGCATCACCTCCACCACGAAAAGGGACAGAGAAATGCTCCTGAACTCTTATGAATTATCATCAAAGAATATCTTTGATTAATGTCTGGCTTTCTCTTGTAAAGTCTAGACAGAAAGATGGAATTGTCATTTGTCTCAATTATAAGTATATTCTTCTACAAGAAATCAATTTCCTGACCATGTGAGACTTCACAGAAAGATGTTTGAGTTTATTTTCTCATCTTGCAGGAAGTCTGAGAAGTGTAGGAAAGGTCCTAACGAGCTCTCTATAAAATTCTTCCAAAGGGCTTTAGTTACTGCGGAGCTAAAATACCCCATTCAACAATGGGAAAATGTCATGGCCTGGAGTCTTGCAAAGAAACCATTTTTAAGTTACTTTGTTCAGTATATGTTTGTTTGAGAATATGATAAGAAATTAAAGGTCATATAATGATACAATCTATGGAACATCTAGGTATATTAGAAATTTTTCAGGTGATTTCTTTACAATATGAGTGTATAAATAAATACATTTTAAAAATTAAAAGAATATGTGAAAAAAATTAAAAATTATCTAATCATGTATACTTTTGATTCATCCTTTGTTTCCCCTTCACTGTGAGAAGCAATAAAAGAAATTGCTTATGTCATAAAAATTGAAAAATAGGACACCTTTTCAACGAGGGAACAAAAATAAAAATGTCAGAGGACATCAAGTCGATCATTAGTGCAACTGAATCATTTCTTATATTTGGGTCACATTGCAATGCATACAGTTAGTTGATAGGTGCATTTCTGGGTTTCCATATGCACATATGTTTGTAAACATAAAGCTGTATCACCATGTGTCACCCATAACACTTCCCTATGAAATCTGTAATTGCTTTTTCTCTGCAAAATCTTTTACTTGCTTTTTCCAGTGGCAAAATTAAGGGTAACATGTTATAATAAAAATGGTATGAAAAGTACACAAACCAGAGGCTACTTTATATTTTATATGGTTTTTTTGCCTGAATTATAACTACCACTTGTCCTAAAGTTTCATTAGTTACCCAATAAAATGTTTTGAAATTCAATTTTTGATCCCCTTCATTAAAAACAGCATGTATAGGGAAGAAAAAGTAGAGTAGATGGTGAAATTCTAATAGGCATACTCTAACAGAGCTTGGTATCCAGGGTGTTTATTGGGAGAACCTAAGTGATCAACAGGCTTCCCTGGTGGCTCAGTCAATAAAGAATCCACCTGCAATGCAGGAGACCTGTCTTGAGTTTAGATCTGAGTTCGATCCCTGGGTCAGGAAGATTCCTGGAGAAGGAAATGGCAACCCACTCCAGTATTCTTGCCTGGGAAATCCCATGGTCAGAGGAGCCTGGTGGGTTACAGTCCATGGGGTCCAAAGAGTCAAACATGACTTAACGACTAAACCAGCACCACGTGTGATCAGCAAAATGGAAGGAACAGAAAGAAGTAGAAACGGGCAGAGGGAGACAGTGAGATGCAAAACGGGTACAGTAACAGCCTCTTCTAACCTTACAGGGAAACTCTAGAACAAGAATGGCTTTTCAGGTTTATCCTGCCTAGGGCTGACACTGTTCCCAGGCTCTTTACCCACAAACAGGAAGAGGCATATTCTCAGGCAAAGAAGGAACACTGCAAATGAGGCCGTTCCAGGAACCGAAGAGGTCAAGGCTGTCTGCTAATCGCATTCCCAGCAATAGTGCCAAGAAAGCTTTCTCTGATGGAGCATTTGAGTGGAGCATCTCAGTCTAAATAATACTTTTATTTCCTGATTAAGCTGGGCAGCACATTCTTTCCTCCTGCTTCCCTTATTTTTATTTATCTATTTTTTATTATACTGAAGTTTGTTTAGTAAAGTGATTTAAGTTGCAGGGCTCAGTTAAGGGAAACCAACAAAGAGCAGTGAAACACTTGGGCAACATCAACAGTTAGTTGAAAGACTTACTAACCTGAAGTGAAGGGACCCACAGACTGAGTCAGAGGATGGCAGGTGGTCTTGGGTGAAGAACAGGAGGGCTATCTCATGGCAGGCAGCTTGTCACAGAGAGACCTGTGGTAGAAGATACACTGAACTCTCTTTGCTCCAGTGCAGATCTTGCAGAGCATCCAACTGACCGAACACAACCAAGAACAGGAGGACAGAGGAGTCCATCCGTGCTGTCTTAAACCTGGCTTCCTGAAGTTCAGAGATGCATGGGAAATGGTGGAATATGAACCTGGAGAGGAAGATGGAGAAGATTCAATGCATATTTTTCTTCTGTGAAATCCAAGATTTTTAATCTACATCACGATAGTCCCTGTGTCCATAACAAGCTTGGAACATTGACTAATTGACTAGGTAGTCAATAAATATATGGTTGTGTGTGTGTGCTAAGTCGGTTCAGTCGTGTCAGACTCTTTGGTATCCCATAGACTGTATCCCACCAGGCTCTTCTGTCCCTGGGGATTCTCCAGGCAAGAATACTGGACTGGGTTGCTATGACCTCCTCCAGGGGATCTTCCTAATCCAGGGATCAAACCCACCTCTCTTGGAACTTGGCAGATAAGTTCCTTACCACTAGTGCTACCTGGGAAGCCCAAACACATGGTTAATTAACTTTTAATCATTGTTAGATAGCGTGTTTTTTTTTTCTTTGTTCTTTTTTTTTTAGATACTTTATGAAATTTAGTGATGTCAACATATTTTCTCAAGTATCCTGAAACTGTTCAGAGCACTGTGGGAAAAAATACTTTCAAAGGCCCTTCTGGTAGAAAAAACCTGCTTTTGAATATCCCCATATTATCTAACTCCACCCATCTGTTTGTCAACGCAATATCCTTCAAAATGAAGAATGTAAAAGCAGAGGGTTTCTCATACCTGTGGAAATAAACTTCGTCAAGTAATAAAAGGAAATAGATAAGAATAAATGCAATGATGCCAAATTTGTTCAAATGAAACAGTCAGGCTACAATTAAAGAGAAAATTACAGACTGCATTGCCATTGACAATGGATTCAAATCCAAATAATTATTTTAAATACATAAGAAAAAACCCAGGAATATAATAGGTGGGTGATTAATCCCTTACCACTATCACTTTCACTTATCATTTCTTGACCACCTCTTACATGCCACACTCTGTAATAATATTTAGTTTAGTTCTCAGAACTATATTTTACTCAAAATACCATTATTATGTCCTTTATAGCAGGTAGGAAACTAAAGCACTGCAGAGTTAAATAAATTGCTGATATTTTTATATTTACATAGAACTGGGATTTAAAACCAGGTCTTGCTGGACAAATACAATTCACATAAACGAGATATAATAGATATAGAGAGTTAACCAACAAGGAGAAACAAGGAAACAAGTTCCTTCTCACTAATTGCTGCATAAACTCAAAATATATCATAGTCTGAATGCATTAAACATCTATTCAATTGCCAACACTTTCTTTTTTGGAAGAACCTCCAATGTAGATAAGGTGGCATTGAAAAGTATAATCACATAATCTGTGCTATAACATTTTCAGAGGAAGTCAAGCCTGAAGGATACACTAGAAACTTTGTTCATACCTTTGCTTCTATGAAAACTCTCCTGGTGTATTTGGCTGAGGAAATAACAAAGGGGCAAGAGAAGAACTCATCATCTGAGTACTTCTCTTGACCTCCTGGATTCCAAGATAGCTCAAATGTAAAGAATCTGCTTTCAATGTGAGAGACCCAGGTTCTATCCTTGGGTTGGGAAGATCCCCTGGAGAAGGGCATGGCAACCCATTCCAGTATTCTTGCCTGGAGAATTCCATGGACAGAGGAGCCTGGTGGACTACAGTTTATGGGATTGCAAAGAGTTGGACACGACTGAGTTACTATCACACACACACACATACATTTGATCCGAGCACCGAGATTCTTAATGTGCTGAAATTTACTGAGTTATCCCGTAGTTTTAAGAGATTGACTTTAAATTTTATTCTTTAATATTTAAAACAGAAAAAATATATATACCTTTTAGTTCTTTGAGGACTGAACTTTCTAAAACAATGCTATACCACCAAGAGACAGAACATGGGAAGCGCATATCTAACTGCCCCGTTGGAAAGGCCTAAAAAGCATTCCTGAAGTTTACCAGTGGTCATGGACTTTGCCAACCCTCATCTTTCCTATGAAAAATATTTCTTGCATTTCTCTTCAGTGTTTTATCTTAATTTGATAATTTGATCATAATGTCTAATCCATACACCTAGTATGAGTTTCTTTATAAAATATTTCTGAGGAATTTTTTTTTTCATATATGACTCTTGGCAAGCTTGTAGATGTAATATATATATATATATATATATATATATATATATATATAACTGGGCACATTCATCCACTCTGCTTTCATTATTAAATTTCTATGGTGTAGAAGACAGAGAAAAGTTTGACATCTGCATTCATAAAGTTTGCATTCTAACCATAGAGACAGTTATTAATCAAGTCACACAAATGAAAGTAAAATCTTAACTGCAATAATGGCTACATAGGTGGAATCCTCTGAGATCACATGTGTTAGTCGCTCAGTTGTGTCCAATTCTTTGCAACTCCATGGACTGTATCCCATCAGACTACTCTGTCCAAGGGATTCTCTAAGCAAGAATACTGGAGTGAGAAACCATTTCCTTCTCCAGGGGATCTTCTGGACCAAGGGATTGAACCCTGGTCTCCTGCACTGCAGGCAGATTCTTTACCATCTGAGACACCAGGAATTAATTAACTTAATCAATGAGGCTAATGAAACTTTTTTTTTTAAACTGGTGTCTTGGTTGAAATAATTGTTTATTCCCTGAACAAAATTTCACACTGCTCCATTCATATGGTCAGAGTGGGAATTCCAGTTTGCTAGTGCTGAGAACTCTGGTTCTCTGGATCTACCCTTCAGCTAATGGGAACCCCAGATCCATTCCATTCTGAGATTTTGTTACTTTTTAGAGGCTCCTACTGGGAGACAGACAAGGATCTACACTTCTAGTTATGTTGTAAATCCTGAGTTCTTCCTTGTCTTCATCAAAATGTCCATGTATTGAGAGAAGCTAATAAGAATTCCCATGATTCGTTAGCTGTAAGACCTATAACCTCTACCTTATTAGGAAAAATGTACTGTTCTCCCTTTAAAACTTTAGGTTTTATTCAACAAAACTATTTAATTATTTACTATGCTTAAACTACTCTTTCCCATTGGGATGGAAGCAGGAGTTGAGAGACTGAAATACATTTCACTTTTAATTTCTGTAACTACTTTCTTTCTATGTATCTGAAGTAGAATAAAACATACATGGATATTTCAATAAATTATTTTGCCACAAGTTCATTAATATAAATTCTAAAAATATATCTCAGTGCCTTCAGTTCAGTTCAGTCACTCACTCATGTCTGACTCTTTGTGACCCCATGGACTGCAGTACACCAGGTTTCCCCACCACCACCTCCTCCTGGAGCTAACTCAATCTCGTGTTCATTGAATTGGTGATGACACCCAACCATCTCATCCTCTGTCGTCCCCTTCTTCTCTTGCCTTCAATCTTTCCCAGCATCAAGGTCTTTATCAATGAGTCAGTTCTTCCCATCAGGTGGCCAAAGTATTGGAGCTTCAGCTTTAGCATCAGTCCTTCCAATGAATATTCAGGACTGATTTCCTTTAGGATGGACTGGTTGGATCTCCTTTCAGTCCAAGGGACTCTCAAGAGTCTTCTCCAACACCACAGTTCAAAAGCACCAATTCTTCAGTGCTCAGCTTTCTTCACAGTCCAACTCTCATGTCCATACATGACTACTGGAAAAACCATAGCTTTGACTTGATGAACCTCTGTTGGCAAAGTAATGTCTCTGCTTTTTGAAATGCTGTCTAGGTTGGTCATACCTTTTCTTCTAAGGAGAAAACATCTTTGAATTTCAAGGCTGCAATCACCATCTGCAGTGATTTTGGAGCCCAAGAAAATAAAGTCTGTCACTGTTTCCATTGTTTCCCCATCGATTTGCCATGAAGTGATGGGACCAGATGCCATGAGCTTAGTTTTTTGAAAGTTAAGTTTTAAGCCAACTTTTTCACTTTCCTCTTTCACATTCATCAAGAGGCCCTTCTCTTCTTTGCTTTCTGCCATAAGGGTGGTGTCATCTGCATACCTGAGGTTATTGATACTTCTCCAGGCAATCTTGATTCCAGCTTGTGCTTCATCCAGCATGGCATTTCACATGATGTACTCTGCATATAAGTTAAATAAGCAGGTGACAGGTACAGCCTCATCTTACTCCCAATTTGGAACCAGTCCATTGTTCTATGTCTGGTTCTAACTGTTGTTACTTGACCTGCATACAGATTTCTTAGGAGATGGGTAAGGTGGTCTGGTATTCTCATCTCTTGAAGAATTTTCCACAGCACCTAGACTATGTTAAAAACTACTGGGAAATCATGGCTATAGCTATGAGTGAAGCAAAATAATTTTTGTCTTCTTAGAGCTTAGAAATATAACTTAGAAATACAACTTTACACTTTTAGAAGCCAACCAAAAGCAGAAACAACTTCCCCACACTAGTTTTCAGAAAGAATAAGTAGCATGATTGCTAAATATTTTTCAAGGACATCTTGTAAAAGCCAATGACTTGACCGGAACAGAATTAGAACTTGGCTTTTGTTTATGAAGTTATTTAAAATTTAACTTATTTGACTTCTCCCTCTGTTAGTCTTCCTTTTGTTATCAAAACTATTAATTGCTTGACTCTTCTATCTAATTGTGTCCAAATTGCTTTCTCTTTTAAATGTTTGACTTTTGTTTTTAATTGGCTTCTTGATTCTCATCAGCTTTCAGAAGGGTTGGTTTTAGTTACTTTTATGTTCTTGGAGGAATAGAGGCAGCTTGCTGTAAAAAAACACTTTTGAATTCAATTTCTCAAATTTAAATTACTTCTCTTCCAGTTTAAACTTTAATTTTCTTTCTCCTTCACATGTCTTTGTTTTCTTATTAATTAAAATTCCTTCTTCATTCTTCTTCTCTACTTTTTGCTGTTATTGATGTTCTATTATTTACCATTTTCCCTAGAAAGATGCAAATTAATGAAAATCTTCCCATTCATTGCCTGTGCCATCTTTGTCCTTATGTAAGCAAAACAATGGATCCTTTGAAAAGCATAGTCAAAGACAGTGTGGCCAAGGTCATTCAGTCAGTCTAAATCCTATTTGGATGGGCATAGGATAACAAGTATCAACTTGACTTTTTTGTTGAACTAGAACTGTGGTTTGAATTGACTGAACTTAACCTAGAGCTAATGATATATGAAACTACTGGTAAGAAACTGAATGAATCTGTTCAAATCAAACACCAATATAAGTAAAGCCCAGGTGGTTCTACTGGTGAAAAAAAAAAATCTACCTGCCAAACAGGAGATGCAAGAGAGGTGGGTTCAATCCCTGGGCTGGGAAGATAGATCCCTTGGAGTAGGAAATTACAACCTGCTCCAGTATTCTTGCCTGGGAAATTCCATGGGCAGAGGTGACTGGAAGGCTACAGTCCCTGGGACTGCAGTCAGACACAACTCAGCAACTAAGCACATGTGCACACACACACACACACACACACACAAGGTTTATGATAAATTAGTAAACATTTTTGTTTATTAAGATCAGTACTTTTTAAGCCACAAAATATTTTCTTTGTTCCATCATGGTAACATTTATCTTATTGACTTATGATAGTTAATTTGCTTTTCTGTATCTCCTATAAGACATGAGCTCTCTAAATACAAAGACTATATTTTAATTATTCTTTTCTTCCTTTTCAACCCCAACATGTTGCATTTTACCTAGTACATTGTAGGCTTACAGGAATTATATTAAAAAGAGAAATCAAAGTCTCTTCAGAAAACATTTGGGTTAAACAAGTTTTTCATGATAGTAGCATTGTCACCCTCCTCTAAATCTCTACCAAAGTGTGGGAAACCCAAGCACTTGTGATCACTGGTGATGTTTCTGTCCTAGAGAACAGAGCTGGGGAAGCTCCCCATAGAAGTCTGCACATGAGTGTGCATTTCTCTTTCAAACTCCTGAGAGAGAAATCTCTCAAAGGCAGAAGAAAATAGGAAAACAATAAACCATTTGCAATAAAACCACTACGTTTAAAAAAAAAAACCCAACACATTTAGCCTAATTTAAAATATATGTAAATTAGCATGTTATGAGATGGAAAAAGCAAAATCCATACTCTAGAAGGACACAGAAGGACACACAGGTATTTATTTTAGAAACACGTTTTCACAACTCTAAAGAGGCTGTCTTATCACAATTGAATACCTCAGGTGCCAAGGCAAGGCTTTATAGTTTGCTCTTGCCTTCACCTGGAGAGACATGAACTGCAGGAGAGGAGAAAGATTTGTCCAAAACAGTATTTGAATAACAAAATGAATGTAGATGGAAAGTGCTTCCTTTCTAATCCCAACACGAAGAATTTACAATGACTTTGTGCCCTGTTTTTGTTACAGAAACACCTATCTCAGTAGTATCTATTTCAAGAGCCCTAAGTCAGAATGCAGCTCTTGTTCTGCTAGTGGAAGGAGAGAGTCACGGAAAGTAACAGGAATCAGATGGCCCGCTTCTGTGAATCTGATCAGCTTCAGGCAAAGATAACAGACAGAATGCTGATGGCTGTGATGAAAGTTCGCTGAACAAAGCTCTCAAGAGTGTTGATTTACCGAAGCCGAGACAGTTATGGTGCCTGTCCTCATTCAGTCACACAACTGAGATTGGAAGGCCTTATTTTTTCTTAAAATTTTTGGAGAGAAGAAAACAATGGGAAATCAAATATAAAGGAATCAACTCTTCAAGTTTCTCTGGTTAAGAGCGGAATGGGGACTTCATACAAAATATTCAGAATCACATCAAATGTGAGAAGATATACATTTTCTTGTGGCTCAGCTTCTTTGCACTCAATTCTTTAGGCAGCCAGTCTACCTGTAGGAATGCTGCTTCATCCTCTTCCATGCAGTAAGGAATATTTGCTCTAATAGGCCCAGGCTTGTGATGATGGTTCGATAGTATCTCTGGTGGGGATGAAAATTTGGGGAATGGTGGAACGGAGGAGGTAAACTTGTGCAAATCTTGGTGTGCTGATAGAATGCCCGTTGTTGACACATTCTCAAATAGTATCCTACTGATGTGTGTTTATCAGAAATGCCTGCTTTTTTGTGTCCTTCATGTTTAAGGACTCTGCAGGAAAGCTATTCATAAGTTCTCTAAGTCCTTAATAATGAGGACAAGGAAAATGCGATGTTCAGCATGTCATATTAACCTGTAGTTATTCTCAAAATTCTTGACACCATACAAAGTGCCAAATAAGTATGGTGACTCTTAATGTATGTTTCTAATACAACAGTAATTGTAGGCATCAGGAAAAAAGCCTGAAGGCTCAGATAAAAGACGAAATGTGACCATGAATAATGATTTGAGAAGGACACTAAAACATCAAAAACACGGTCATTCTAAAGACATTAAATTGACTTCTTCTCAGTCATACTTCTATTTATGAAGTGATATCAAATATATTTTATGACTCTAACCAACATTAAGATAGTTAGAACCATTAATGACCAAAAACACAATTCTACTTTAAAATATTAGGAAGAAAACCATGTGAGAGTAAATTTAACACATATAACACTGAAGCACTTGTTACTATATTTATTATGGTTTATAGCATATAAAAACAGACTAGGTGTTGACAAAAATAGATTAATGAACCTCTCTGCATCAATGTATCATATCTTGCATCTCCCTTAACAGTTAATGTCAAGTCGTAAATGAAATTCTTTTAAAACAACTTTGGCTGAGACTTCCCTGGTGGCTCAGTGGTAAAGAATCTGCCTGCCTAACGCAGGAGACATGCATTCGATCCCTGATACAGGAAGATCCCACATGCCATGGAGCAACTAAGGCCTTACACCACAACCACTGATTCCATGATCTAGAACCCTGGCATTGAAACTACTGAACCTATGAGCCGCAACTACTGAAGCCTGCTTGCACTAGAGCCAGTGCTTCACAACAGAGAAGCCACTGCAAAGAGAAGCCTGCATACCACAGCTAGAGAGGAGCCCCCACTTGCTGGACCTAGAAAAAGCTCACAGAGCAACGAAGACCGACCCAGCACAGCCAGAAATAAACAAACAAAATTAAAAACAAAAACAACTTTGTCAGCTTGCATAGCAAAATACCTTTCAAAATGTTTTTGTTATATCTACTGCATAAACAACAATATGTATTCAGTTCAGTTCAGTCACTCAGTCGTGTCCGACTCTTTGTGACCCCAGGAACCGCAGCACGCCAGGCCTTCCTGTCCATCACCAACTCCCGGAGTCCAACCAAACCCATGTCCAATGAGTCGGTGATGACATCCAAACATCTCATCCTTTGTCGTCCTCTTCTCCTCCCGCCCTCAATCTTTCCCATCATCAGAGTCTTTAAAAATGAGTCAGGTCTTCACATTAGGTGGCCAAAGTATTGGAGTTTCAGCTTCAAAGTCAGTCCTTCAAATGAACACCCAGGACTGATTTCCTTTAGGATGGACTGGTTGGATCTCCTTGCAGTCCAAGGGACTCTCAAGAGTCTTCTCCAACACCACAGTTCAAAAGCAACAATTATTTGGCACTCAGCTTTCTTTATAGTCCAACACTCACATCCATACATGACCACTGAAAAAACCATAGGCTTGACTAGACGGACCTCTGTTGTCAAAGTAATGTCTCTGCTTTTTAATATGCTGTCTAGGTTGGTCATAACTTTCCTCCGAAGGAATAAGCATCTTTTCATTTCATGGCTGCAATCACCATCTGCAGTGATTTTGGAGCTCAGAAAAATAAAGTCAGACACTATTTCCACTGTTTCCCCATCTATTTACCATCAAGTGATGGGACCAGATGCCATGATCTTAGTTTTCTTAATGTTGAGCTTTAAGTCAACTTTTTCACTCTCCTTTTTCACTTTCATCGAAAGGCTTTTTAGTTCCTCTTCACTTTCTGTCATAAGGGTGGTGTCATCTGCATATCTGAGGTTATTGATATTTCTCCCAGCAATCTTGATTCCAGCTTGTTCTTCTTCCAGCCCAGCGTTTCTCATGATCTACTCTGCATGTAAGTTAAATAAGCGGGGTGACAATATACAGCCTTGACATACTCCTTTTCCTATTTGGAACCAGTCTGTTGTTCCATGTCTTGTTCTAACTGTTGCTTCCTGACCTGCATACAGGTTTATCAAGAGGCAGGTCAGGTGGTCTGGTATTCCCATCTCTTGAAGAATTTTCCACAGTTTATTGTGATCCACACAGTCAAAGGCTTTGGCATAGTCAATAAAGCAAAAATAGATGTTTTTTTGGAACTCTCTTGCTTTTTCGATAATCCAGTGGATGTTGGCCATTTGATCTCTGGTTCCTCTGCCTATTCTAAAACCAGCTTGATCATCTGGAAGTTCACGGTTCACATATTGTTGAATCCTGGTTTGGAGAATTTTGTGCATTACTTTTTACTAGTGTGTGAGATTAGTGCAATTGTGTGGTAGTTTGAGCATTCTTTGGGATTGCCTTTCTTTGGGATTGGAATGAAAACTGACCTTTTCCAGTCTTGTGGCCACTGCTGAGTTTTCCAAATTTGCTGGCATATTGAGTGTAGCACTTTCACAGCATCATCTTCCAGGATTTGAAATAGCTCAACTGGAATTCCATTACTTCCATTAGCTTTGTTCGTAGTGATGCTTCTAAGGCCCACTTGACTTCACATTCCAGGATGTCTGGCTCCAGGTGAGTGATCACACCATCATGATTATCTGGGTCGTGAAGATCTTTTTTGTACAATTCTTGTGTGTATTCTTGCCACCTCTTCTTAATATCTTCTGCTTCTGTTAGGTCCCTGCCATTTCTGTCCTTTATTGAGCCAATCTTTGCATGAAATGTTCCCTTGGTATCTCTAATTATCTTGAAGAGATCTCTAGTCTTTCCCATTCTATTGTTTTCCTCTATTACTTTGCATTGATCACTGAGGAAGGCTTTCTTATCTCTCCGTGCCGTTCTTTGGAGATCTGCATTCTAATGGGTATATCTTTCCTTTTCTCCTTTGCTTTTCGCTTTCTTTCTTTTCACAGCCATTTGTAAGTCCTCCTCAGACAGCTATTTGGCTTTTTTGCATTTCTTTTTCTTGGGGATGGTCTTGGTTCCTGTCTCCTGTATAGTGTCACAAACCTCCATCCATAGTTTCATCAGGCATTCTGTCAGATCGAGTCCCTTAAATCTATTTTTCACTTCCACTGTACAGTCATAAGGGACAAACTATTATTAAAATATAGAAAGACAATAGACATTAACATATACATATATTTATGACATACAACACTATCTAGTTGGTGAAAACAGTGGTGTATTCAAAAATTGCTTTCAATTTATAATCAATCTAAGATATCTCACTTTTTACAATTTAAAATTTTCTTAAACTCCATTTTTTTCCAATAGAAAGGGGAAAATATTATCCTAATTAATGGGCAATTTTTAAGAAACTAAGAGACTTCTCTGATGGTCCAGTGGTTGAGAATCCACCTGCCACTGCAGGGGACATGGGTTCAATCCCTGGTCGGGGAACTAAGATCCCACGTGCCGCAGGGCAACTAAAGCCTTGTGCCACAGCTACTGAAGCACGTCTGCCCTAGAGCCAGTGCTCCATAACAAGAGAAGCCATTGCAATAGGAAGGCCAAGTGCCACAACCAGAGAGAAGCCTCAAGCTCTCTGCAACTAGAGAAAGCCCGTGAGCAGTTACAAAGACCAAGCACAGGCAAAAGTAAATGAATAAAAATAAATTGAAGTAATCTCTATATGTTAATTATGAAAGCATATTTAGTATTTCCCCTTTGACTAGCTTTCCCAGATGATTTGACCAAGCATCATCAGAATCAAGTTTCCTGTGTTGCATTTTGTTCTCTGATATTGACCCAAGAGATTGAGTTTCTGACCTCCTCATTCTAAGTCTTCGCTCCACATCTAGAGAATACATTTTCTCAATGTAAATTGATTTGACAGGAAAACAGAATCAGCATTAGTCTGTTTGGTGAAGTCCAGATCCATTTACTTACATATTCATATAGAAATATTATGAGAACTCTCTAATGCAGAACTAATAAAAAGAGTAATCATAATATCAATCATCCTAGAGCGCTAACATAGCTATCAGAAAAAACTGTATTTCAACAAGAGTCCTTGTCTTCAGTTTGTCATTGGTAAAATAAAAGATTATAGCTTCTCTCCCTCTCGTTCTCCCTCTCACTCTCCCCTCTTCCCTTCCTCTCTCTCTGCTGTCAGCGTGTTTAGAGAATACCCTTCTCACATTAACATGTGAGAATGCCCAAGCAGGATACCATAAACTCCCTCCAGACTCTGGCTGCTAGGAAAAGTGATGTCTCATAGGCTCTATCAAGCACACCTATGCATAAGAGACCTTAGTGTAAAAAGAAAAATATGGAGACGAATCAATACACAATTTAGAAATTCATTTTGTAGTAAAATATTTGGGGCAATCAACTCATGTTTATGTCTTTACGACTAGTCTTATTATATTTCCCGAACACTCAAATATTGGTACTTTCTAGGAGACAACGTGAAGGGCTTGGAGTAAAAGATTTGCATGAATAAAAAGTCTATAGTGACATTTTTCAAGAGTCAAAATAAGTAGATTTGGAAAGGAAGGCGGAGCCATATAAATAGTACCTCTATTACAACTTGTTATGTAAAAATAAACCATGCTAAGTAGAGGGATGCTGATATCTTACTAATTCTTTATTCATTCAGTTTAATAGTGCTTAATATTACAAAACTCTGTGGAAATCTATTTGTCTTTCATTGGCAGTGCATTGGTTATGTCACAGGCATCGAACAGATCATCCTTGTTTTTGCCTGTGCCCAAACATGCTGACACAGGAATTTAACTAAGAGTTCAGTGCCAGTCTTTTGACCAGTCAGCTTGCTAAGCGGCATATGTCTGAATTGTGCTGCTTGGATAGTTCTGAATGTTCAAGCTGTAAACCCTTAAGGCAAGGATTACATTCATGGGAAACTGCATGATACATTATGCTTTGCAGGCACATAGCATCAGAATGCCCTAAAATGGAAACCAGCTTGGACCATGCACTTGACACACATAGAAACAAATATATATCAATGCACTCTGTATATTCCTCTTTGGCCCTCTTTTTTCCTTTATCTTTTTATAGAAAAAAAAAGCTATTTAAATTAACATTTCAATGTCTGATATAAATTCTGATCAGACACCATGAAGATCTGTTATCAGTTCAGTTCATTTGCTTTGTCGTGTCCGACTTTGCGACCCCATGAATCGCAACACGCCAGGCCTCCCTGTCCATCACCAACTCCTGGAGTTTACTCAAACCCATGTCCATCGAGTCGGTGATGCCATCCGACCATCTCACCCTTTGTTATCCCCTTCTCCTCCTGCCCCCAATCCTTCCCAGCATCAGGGTCTTGTCAAATAAGTCAACTCTTCACATGAGGTGGCCAAAGTACTGGAGTCAGCTTCAGCATCAGTCCTTCCAATGAACACCCAGGACTGATCTCCTTTAGGATGGACTGGTTGGATCTCCTTGCAGTCCAAGGGACTCTCAAGAGTCTTCTCCAACACCACAGTTCAAAAGCATCAATTCTTCGGCGCTCAGCTTTCTTCACAGTCCAGCTCTCACATCCATACATGACCACTGAAAAAACCATAGCCTTGACCAGACGGACCTTTGTTGGCAAAGTAATGTCTCTGCTTTTTAATATGCTATCTAGGTTGGTCATAACTTTTCTTCCAAGGAGTAAGCGCCTTTTAATTTAATGGCTGCAATCACCATCTTCAGTGATTTTGGAGCCCCCCAAAATAAAGTCTGACACTGTTTCTACTGTCTCCCCATCTATTTCACATGAAGTGATGGGACCAGATGCCATGATCTAAGTTTTCTGAATGGTAAGCTTTAAGTCAACTTTTTCACTCTCCTCTTTCACTTTCATCGAGAGGCTTTTTAGTTCCTTTTCACTTTCTGCCATAAGGGTGGTGTCATCTGCGTATCTGAGGTTATTGATATTTCTCCCGGCAATCTTGATTCCAGCTTGTGCTTCTTCCAGCCCAGCATTTCTCATGATGTACTAGCCAATCTGGACACAGGACCACAGTCATGTCTAACTCAATGAAACTAAGCCAAGCCATGTGGGGCCACCTAAGACGGTTGGGTCATGGTGGAGAGGTCTGACAGAATGTGGACCACTGGAAAGGGAATGGCAAACCACTTCAGTATTCTTGCCTTGAGAACCCCATGAACAGTATGAAGTACTGTTATAAGTTAGCACAAATTAGTCTTTATTTTTAGGTTGCCTGAGAATATACTGGGGCATTGTATAAAAATATATATATATAGGTAAGCAAAAAAAGCTGGGTAATTATTGGCTAATTGTTTTATCTTATCAAACTATGTTTGAGTCCAGAGTTCCTTGGAGATAAACAATCATGACACATTTCCAAGTCTAGAAAATATTACAAAATGACTTTATGTGCAAATCTGAAGGAAATACAGTTCAGTCTTAAGTCTTAATGCTTAATTCAGTCTAATGTGCTATGTCAAGGGCATTATGTTTCAGTATAGCTTTACAATGAGTACACTGCAAAAGTAAATCATATGTATTTATTGCATATGATTATTACATTCTTGAGAATGACTTTTAAAAATACTCTCATTATAGAACCTACTGCTATTTTTTTTCAGTGAACCAAACTCCCAGGGTGTAGATGGAGAGGGATAAGAGGGTCTTATTATTTATAAGAGAAAAGGAATCCCAAAAGCCCTCTTACCGTTGTGTTGGTTGTTTCACTTCACCTATGTGTTTTTAAGGTTCTTTCCCTCATTGAAGCTGACCCTATGTTACCAAAAAGGCACAGTGCTACAACTACTGCAGACAGAGTTTGCTTTTTTTCTCTGAGGTTTGTTCATTCAGTTGATTTTTTCATACTTTTTAAATAGTTAGCATCTAGTAATGCCTAATCTTTCATTGCTCATATTCTGGATGGTTGGGTGAATCAGAGAGTAAAGTGAGGCAAGACACTATCTCACTTTCTCTCTAAATCATCCCATTTTAGTTCTCAACTGGAATTTTCAAACTTTGGGGATTCTAAAAATATACTAAATTAATAGATGGTATTAAATAGTAAGTCTTAGCGACTTGATGATATCTGTCCCCTTTAATAGCTTTGTGTAATGGTTTTTCTGAAAAAGAAAACCTCTTTGCATCTCTTGTCTTGGGGCATGAGAAAAACAGTCCTAAGAAGTATCTTTAAGAACTGACAATATGTGAGACCCATCATTCAACTCCTGTAACAGTTCTGGTCTATGCAAGATAGCACCAGTCACTGTTAGACAACAAAGAAATGAAAACATCTACCCCTAGAATTTAGCCTCCATCCCTTATGAAACCAACTCATGTGTCAACATTAGTTGACTAGGTTTTGTAAATGCATTAATACTTAGGAAAATGAATGCATGAAGTGAATAAATGATCTTTACTTCATCTTTATCTGTGAGAGAAATCCCAGTCTACCCAGATATCTATTTTCTTTCCTTGAACAAATATAATTATCTCAATCTATGGTTCTGTGCTCTTTTCAAATTGTTCACATGTGTGGCATGGTCGACCATGTCTGACTCTTTTCAACACCATGGACTGCAACCCACCAGGTTCCTCTGTCCATGGGATTTTCCAGGCAAGACTCCTGGAGTGGGTTGCCATATCCTTTCCCAGGGTATCTTCCCGACCCATATCTCCTGTGTCTCCTGCATTAGTAGGAGGATGATTTACCACTGTGCCACCTGGGAAGCCCTTTCAAATTATAAACATAATTAAATATAATATATGCTTTATATGCCTTATACAGTTTTAGAGATATTTCAAGAATAATAAAATGTTAAAAAATTAAATGCATGACACTGATACTATGGTTTAAAATTTAGTTTCAGAAATAAGAAAGGGAAATGGTAATAACTTGTTCTAATCTTTTCAGAAAAATCTCAGAATTTCATTTCTATTGCATTTCTTAAAACCCACAGTATTTACATTAATGTGGATTGATATTTCAGTCTATGTATCTAGAGAGTTAGTTACTCATTATCTTCTGCCATGCACACAAAATTTCTTCAAACCCACATCTGGTTATTTCTCCCCTCCTGCCTTAGTGCTGGGAATGATTTTGAGCCTATATCCAGCCCAGAACTCTCTTGTCATTTCAGAGCCAGAGTCAGAGACTGTACCAGTTGAGTCTCAATCACCAGATTTAACCAGTTGATAAGATAAAATTGAGAAAGATTTTAAAAAAATCAGATTGAGTGAAGCATGTATAATAGATGGGGAATACGTGTAAATCTATGGCTGATTCATATCAATGTATGACAAAACCCACTGGGAAAAAAAAAAAGATGGCATTAAAATGTTTGAAATTGTAAAACATTTTGCATTATCTTTTTCCATTCCGATATCTAGTACCTTTGGCACTGTATAGATATTACCTTAAATCAGGCAAAAAAATCACAAAAAATACAAGGTACCTCTTACTTTGGACGTTTTAACATAGCTTGGCCTTTATTTTTATAAAGTGACATTTTTCTTTACTTGAAAATATATTAGTATACATAAACACTATAATCAGAAAACTAATCATGTGTTTGAAGACTTACAGCATTCATAAAAATAAGCTATGTACCAGATTAACTATATGCTTAAGTAATATATAGTAATAAAGAAAAATTTTAAAGGATATATAAGGATGATCATGTTTTTATAGAGTCAAACAGACAATTATTCTAAAAACGCCATAAAATTTATGGATGGGAGAAATGAGTAATTGCTTCATCACTGGCAAGTTTCAAATTGCTTTAATGATTGGGACACAAAATAAGGAATGAGAGCTGGAACTCAGGAGGAATCTGATTTAGTTATAAACATGATACCCAAACATTTTAGAAGTCTGAGGAAATTGGAGCAATGCAAATGCTGAACCAAACGTTCCCATTACCAAATTCAAATGAAATTTACATATTGCCTTTGGGCAGTTTCACTACTTTGTTTGAAATGTCTGATTTTTAAAAAAATGTATCAGATACTGTTATCAGTTCAGTTCAGTCGCTCAGTGGTGTCCAACTCTTTGCGACCCCATGAATAGCAGCACGCCAGGCCTCCCTGTCCATCACTAACTTCTGGAGTTTAGTCAAACTCATATCCACGGAGTCGGTGATGCCATCCAGCCATCTCATCCTCTGTCGTCCCCTTCTCCTCCTGTCCCCAATCCCTCCAGGCATCAGGGTCTTTTCCAATGAGTCAACTCTTCACATGAGGTGGCCAAAGTATTGGAGTTTCAGCTTCAGCATCAGTCCTTCCAATGAAGTCATACACTATTTGTATCTCTTTTCCTTCTACATTTAAGGATACACAATTCTGTTTGGTACAATATTTTCAGTAAAACTGGTCCCCTCCCTTAAATCTCTTACATTCCTTAATGAAGCTCATTTTCTAAACTAAGTGAAGAGGGTTTACTTCATTATACTGTTGGCTAAAAAAGATGCATAACTTGAAACTTGCAAGTTAAGTTTTATTTGTGGCAAAATGAGGAGTGCAGTCTGAGAGGCAGAATCCCAGATAACTCTGAGAGACTGCTCCAAAAAGGCAGTAGGAATAAGGTCAATATATAAGATTTTGGAGAAGGGTGAGTTCCATACCTTAAGCACTCATTTTATAAAAGGTTTTCTGCTAGTCATGAGGATCTGATGTCACAATGAAAGGATTTAGTGCTTTCCTAGATATGAGGAGATGCAAAGAGTGAAATCATAAAATCTGTTCCTAAAAACATCCAACTTTGCATGAAATGTTCCCTTGGTATCTATCATTTTCTTCAAGAGATCTCTAGTCTTTCCCATTCTAATGTTTTCCTCTATTTTTTTGCATTGTTCTCTTAGAAAGGCTTTCTTATCTCTCATTTCTATTCTTTGGAACTCTGTACTCAGATGTGTATATCTTTCATGCAAAGATGGACATAATAAAGGGCAGAAATGGTATGGACCTAACAGAGGCAGAAGATATTAAGAAGAGATGACAAGAAGACATGGAAGAACTATACAAAAAAGATCTAACTAACCCAGATAACCACGATAGTGTGATCACTCACCTAGAGCCAGACATCCTGGAGTGTGAAGTCAAGTGGGCCTTAGGAAGCATCACTCTGAACAAAGCTACTGGAAGTGATGGAATTCCGTGAGCTATTTCAAACCCTAAAAGATGATGCTGTTAAAGCGCCGCACTCAGTATGCCAGCAAATCTGGAAAATGCAGGGGTGGCCACAGAACTGGAAAAGGTCAACTTTCATTCCAATCCCAAAGAAGGACAATGCTAAAGAATGCTCAAACTACCACACAATTGCCCTCATTTCACATGCTAGCAAAGTAATGCTCAAAATTCTCCAAGTGAGGCTTCAATAGTAATGTGAACCGAGAATTCCCAGATGTTCAAGCTGGATTTCAAAAGGCTGAGGACCAGAGATCAAATTGCCAACATCCACTGGATCACAGAAAAAGTAAGAGAATTCCAGAAAAACCTCTACTTCTGCTTCATTGACTACATTAAAGCCTTTGACTGTGTGGATCACAACAAACTGTGGAAAATTCTTAAAGAGATGGGAATACCAGACCATCTGACCTGTCTCTTGAAAAAATCTGTGCAGGTATGCAGGTCAAGAAGAAACAGTTAGAACCAAACATGGAAAAACAGACTGGTTCCAATTTGGGAAAGGAGTAAGTAAAAGCTGTATGTTGTCACCCTGCTTATTTATCTTATACGCAGAGTATATCATGAGAAACGCTGGGCTGGATGAAGCACAAGCTGGAATCAAGATTGCTGGGAGAAATATCAATAACCTCAGATATGCAGATGACACCACCCTTATGGCAGAAAGTGAAGAGGAACTGAAAGATCCTCTTGAATTAGTGAAAGAGGAGAGTGAAAAAATTGGCTTAAAACTCAACACTCAAAAAATGAAGATCATAGCAACCTGTCTCATCACTTCACAGCAAATAGAAGGGGAAACAATGGAAACAGTGACAGACTTTATTTTCTTAGGTTCCAAAATCACTGCAAATGGTGACTGCAGCCATGAAATTAAGACACGCATTCGTTGGAAGAAAAGCTATGACCAACCTAGACAGCATATTAAAAAACAGAGCCAGTACTTTGCTGACAAATGTCCATCTAGTCAAAGCTATGGTTTTTCCTATAGTCATGTATGGATGTGAGAGTTGGACCATAAAGAAGGCTGAGTGCCAAACAATTGATGCTTTTGGACTGTGGTATTGGAGAAGACTCTTGAGAGTCCCTTGGACTGCAAGGAGATCCAACCAATCCATCCTAAAGGAAATCAGTCCTGAATATTCATGGGAAGGACTGATGCTGAAACAGAAGCACCAATTCTTTGGCCACCTGATGTGAAGAGCCAACTCATTTGAAAAGACCCTGATGCCAGGGAAGATTAAAGACAGAGGATGAGATGGTTGGATGACATCACTGATTCAATGGACATGAGTTTGCGCAAACTCTGGGAGATGGTGAAGGACAGGAAATCCTGGCATGCTGCAGTCTATGGGGTTGCAAAAAGTCAGACATGACCAAGTGACTGAACAACAGCAAAAACATCCAACTCTCTAAAGACCTGTCCCACCACATTCCCTGGAGTACAGAGTGCTCCTGGACTCCCTCAGAGGGCGCTGAAGGTCACCAGCCACAACAGTACAGGGTTCAGTCTCTGCAGAGGCAGATGGCAAATGCCCTTACTGTTTAGTCATTGGCAGTGAAACTGGTAAGTGCAAATCTGTAGTTGACAATCCTTAGCCAATGATTGTTTTAAAGATGGACATCTATCCCAATTCTAGAGTACTAAGAGGATATTTTATTTGAAGAATATTACACCCCAAAAAAAAGATAAACACCAAATCCTACTCTTTCTTGCTGCCTTGAATTCAGTGGTGCTATGGTTTTGTTGTCATGACCTCTTTTGCACATAAAGCAACAAGAGACAGAGAGGAAACAGGCAAGAATAGAAGAGCAGGAAGGAAATAAACACGACAGATCTTTGATACTTTCAAAACATCAAAGGTATATGCAGGGTAGGTGGCATCTCCCCTGGAATTGCCTATCTCAAAACATACTATTTAAGTGAAATGATTACATAACTTTAGTGATTAAGTCATTTTAATTCAAGTGGTTTGTTACCTGCAAAGATCCTAACCAACACAAACATTTAAATTTGCCTCAAAAAAAGAAAGACTAAATAGGGATTATTATTAATAGGAGAGTAGTAATGAGCAACAAAGAAACTTTTGTTATACTATATTAGGTAGATAAGGTATATATATAATATATAGGAAGAAAAAAGCTGAGTTCAGAATAGTCTTATTCGTGGACATGAAAGAATGATTAATTTTTTTTTTTAAAGCTTTAAAAGAAGAGTAAGAAGATAAAGCAATCATTACTAGCATATATGTCATTATATATTTTAGTGCTGGAAAGAAACTTTCTTCATCAAATTTAAATGTAGATCTTATTCAATTAATTTGTCTTTTTTCATTTTTATTTTTTTATGGTTCTTATCTCAATAATTTTTTTCAATTTTTTTCAACATTTCAACATTTTTCAACATTTCATTTTCTAATTCATGAATTTAAAAAGATTTCAATAATGTAACACTAATTTTGATGGTGTATCTTCAAAAATACAAATGTAATACAGTAACTAATTAAAGAATTAACCAAATGCTTTTTTCAAACTTAAGATATAATTGATACATAACATTATATTAGTTTTGGGTATATTGATTTCAACATAATGAATCAATATTTGTATAAATTGTAAAAAGATCAGCAAATATTTCTAGTTAACTTCCACCATCACACATAGTTACACATTTTATTTTCAAGTGATGAGAACTTCTAAGATCTACTCTTCTAGCAATTTTCAAACATACAGTGCAATGTTATTATTTGCTTATTATCCCTCTTCTTCCAAGGTAATGTAAGTTCTCAAAGGACAAGCCTTTGAATGACACTTGCCTTTCCTCCAGTTTCTAGAACAATGCCTGGTGCATATTAGATGAAAACTAATTGTTGAGTGAATAGGTGAATTTGACCCTTTCAGAATTGTAGCACATTAATTATATTATACACCTTTTTATCTAGAGACTTCTGACAGATAATGATAAAATACATTTGCATAGTATAGTATATAATAATTAATCTTGTCAAAATGTTTATAAAAAATAGATCAGCAGATCAATTTGATATCTGCTTTTCACGAGCCTTAGTGATTACATGTCATTTTAAGGTACTCCTAGGAAGGGGCACAATATATTTAAAGTGATAAAAGGGAAATACCTGAAACTAAGAATACTCTACCCACCGAGGCTCTTTTTCAGACTCACTGCAGCATTATTTATAATAGCTAAGACATGGAAGCCACCTAAATGTTCATTGACCACTGAATGGATAAAGAAGATGTGGTACACACATGCAGTGGAATATGACAGCCATAAAAAAGAACAAAATGATGCCATTTGTAGCAAAAAGGATGCAAGTAGAGATTATCACACTCAGTGAAGTCAGAGGAAAACAAATGTCATCACTCATTTGTGGAATCGAATTTTTTAAAAAATGATACAAACGAACTTATTCACAAAACAGAAACAGACATACAGATATCAAAAACAAACTTAGGTTACCAAAGGGGAAATATGTGGGCGGTTGGGATAAATCAGGAGCTTGGGATGAATATATACACACTACCATATATTATAAGATAGATAACCAACAACAGCTTACTATATATTACAGGGAACTCTGCTCAATACTCTGTGATAATCTATATGAGAAAAGCATCTTTAAAAAAATGAATATTTATGTATAACTGAATCACTGTGCCGTACAACTGAAGCTAACACAACTTTGTAAATCAACTGTACTCCAAAAAAATAAATAAATAAAGTACTCCCAGGAGGTATTATCACAGGAAACAATATGAACATCTCTTTCCTAAAAGTGTAAATTCCATGTGGCTTCTTCATTTCAAAAGGAAACAAAATGAAACAGAAACAACTACTTTATAATTCGGTGCCAAAGATAATTTTTGACTCACACATTAAACACTGGAATCATTATTACTTCATATGAAAGCATTTAGCTATTTGTACTTATTCAGTTCATTGCATACATCTTCCCAAATTTGAAAAGTATGGGATTTGTGTGTGTGTACTTTGTGAAAAGAAGTCTCAAAAAATGAGAAATTTAACTTTAATTCTATAGTTCAGTGATCATACTTGAATGGAAACTTTCATGATAAAGTTTTGTAAAACACAATTTCAAGCATAAAAATAGGAAAAGCGTAGGTTACTTGTATTCAAGGCAAACTCTTATCTATGATTTTGTTAAAAATACAATGTTAAACTAAGATAACCATCAAAGTCATGTTTCTAAGATTATGAAACATCTTAAGGATATTATGTTTAATTCCTTAAAAGCAAGATTTTGAACTGTCTCATGCTAACCCAACAGTTTCGTGAACTTAAGTTTATTTGATCAACTGCTTGCTCACCTGTAAAATATGTTTGGTAAAAAAATCAATTTTATGGAGTGTATTACCTGGTGGCTCAGACAGTAAAGAATCTGCCTGCAATACAGGGGACATGGGTTTGATCCCTGTGTTGGGAAGATCCTATGGAGAAGGGAATAGCTACCACTCCAGTATTCTTGCCTGGAGAATTCCATAGACAAAGGAGCCTGATGGGATACAGCTAATGGGATCATAAAGAATCAGACATTTTTGAGATTAATCCTTTGTCTGTTGCTTCATTTGCTATTATTTTCTCCCAATCACGCCAGTCAGGATGGATGCTATCCAAAAGTCTACAAGCAATAAAATGCTGGAGAGGGTGTGGAGAAAAGGGAACCCTCTTACACTGTTGGTGGGAATGCAAACTAGTACAGCTGCTATGGAAAACAGTGTGGAGATTTCTTAAAAAACTGGAAATAGAACTGCCATATGACCCAGCAATCCCACGTCTGGGCATACACACTGAGGAAACCAGATCTGAAAGAGACACGTGCACCCCAATGTTCATCGCAGCACTGTTTATAATAGCCAGGACATGGAAGCAACCTAGATGCCCATCAGCAGATGAATGGATAAGGAAGCTGTGGTACATATACACCATGGAATATTACTCAGCCGTTAAAAAGAATTCATTTGAATCAGTTCTAATGAGATGGATGAAACTGGAGCCCATTATACAGAGTGAAGTAAGCCAGAAAGATAAAGACCATTACAGCATACTAACACATATATATGGAATTTAGAAAGATGGTAACGATAACCCTATATACAAAACAGAAAAAGAGACACAAGTACAGAACAGACTTTTGGACTCTGTGGGAGAAGGCGAGGGTGGGATGTTTTGAAGAACAGCATGCATGTATATTATCTATGGTGAAACAGATCACCAGCCCAGGTGGGATGCATGAGACAAGTGCTCGGGCCTGGTGCACTGGGAAGACCCAGAGGAATTGGGTGGAGAGGGAGGTGGGAAGGGGGATCGGGATGGGGAATCCATGTAACTCTATGGCTGATTTATGTCAATGTATGACAAAATCCACTGCAGTGTTGTGAAGTAATTAGCCTCCAACTAATTAAAAAAAATGAAAAGAAAAAGAAAACACAAAAAAAAAAAAAAAAAAATGGAGCTAAAAAAAAAAAGAATCAGACACAACTGAGAGAATAACACATTCACTTTCATGTGAGTATCAAGTAAGATAAATGTTATACATTTAAACTGACAGCTGAAAGATAAAAGGAAGTATCCAAATGAAACATAAGGGGGAAAAAATAAAGAAGCAGATATATTTTAGTTAAAAAAACATAGCCAATAGGAAAAAGCAGAGGTAGAAAGAACAATCACATACTTGAAAAGCAAAACAAAATGATCAGTGCATTAAAAAGTAGTGCTCTTATTTGTGGTTCCATGTTCCGAGGTTGGGCTTCCTTGGGGCTTTGATGGTAAAGAATCTGCCTGCAATACAGGAGACCCAGGTTCAATTTCTGTTACCTTTGGTCACCTTCAGTCCCTAACTATTTAATGAAAAATTCGTAAGTCTTTAATTGCATGTATTCAGAGTAGCTTGATGTCGTCTCCTGCTGTCTTGTGTCTTGTTTTGTCCCCGCACCCCGCCCCACCCCCAGGACTGTGAATCATCCATTTGTCCAGCAGACACCACCTACTGGTCAGTTAGTAGCTGACTCAGTTGTCAGGTCACCTCTCAGGATATGGCAGTGCTTATGTGCAAGTAGGAGACCTGGGAGACCTGGATTCAGTCCCTGGGTCAGGAAGATCCCCTGGAGAAGGAAATGGCAACCCACTCTGGTACCCTTGCCTGGAAAATCCCATGGATGGAGGAGCCTGGTAGGCTACAGTCCATGGGTTGCAAAGAGTCAGACACGACTGAGCGACTTCACTTTATGTTCAAGTAACACTGTTTTATTTGATAATGTCCCCAAAGCACAGGAATTGTGATGCTGGTGATTCAGAAAGGCCAAAGCAAACTAAGGAACTGTTTCCTTTAATTGAAAAGGTAAATATTTTGCTACTCAGGAAGAACAGCAAATATATGCTGAAGTTGCTAAGACTTAGGATAAGAAAAAATCTTCTATTCCTGAAATGGTGGAACAGGAAAAAAGGAAATTTGCACTAGTTTTGTTGTTATACCTCAAACTGTGAAAATTATAGCCACAGTGCATGAAAAGTGCTTAGTTAAGATGGAAAAGGGATTCCAGGCACACCTTGGAGATGCTGTGGGCTTGGTTTCAAACCACCACAAAAGAGTAAATATAGTAAAGCAAGTCATATGAATTTTTTGGTTTCCCAGTGCACTTAAAAGTCATGTTTATTCTATACTATAGTCTATTAAGTGAAAAATAGCATTATGCCTAAAATGACAATGTACACAACTTATTTAAAAACTACTTTTTCTTTGTTAAAAAATTCTAGGCATTATCTGAGCCTTCAGCAAGTCATAGCAGTGACATCAAATATCACAGATCACCATAACAAATAATACTGAAAAGTTTGAAATATTGCAAAAACTATCATCTGTGACACAAACACAAGAAGTGAACAAAAGTTGTTGGGAAAATGGCATCAGTAGACTTACTTGATGTAGGGTTGCCACAAACTTTCAGTTTGTTAAAAAAAAAAAAAAGCAATGTCTGTGTAGCACAGTAAAACAAGGTATACCTATAAATTTGTACAATAAGATACTCAGAGAAAGAGAGAATACATTCATATAACTTTTATAAGAGTATATTGTTATAATTGTTTTATTTTACTATTAGTTATTGTTGTCAATCTCTTACTGTTCTACGTTTACAAAGCTAGCTTCATCATAGGTATGTATGTATAAGAAAAAATATAGTATTTATAGGGTTCAGTATTATCTGAGGTTTCAGGCATCCGCTGGTAGGTGGATCTTATCCCCTGGGACAAGGGAGCACTAGTGTAAAGTGCAATGTTAGAAAAGCAAGTGGAAATATTAGCAGAACCTAGTTTATGAGGGAGCTTGATTTTCATCCTAAATGAGTTTTGTCTTACTACAGAGAAAAAGCCAAAGTCTTTATTTTCCTTTTAAAAGAAAAAGCTATTTCCACAAGTGTCCTTTTCGAAATTTCAAATGATTTTATGTAGTCTGGTCTAGAAAATGCTAAGCTAGGTTGAAGGAGAGAAGAGTTGGATTGCAATTGAGATATTAGGGAGCAATCATAGTTGGCAGCGAAGACTGATCTTGTATCCACTAATAACAATACACACACACACACACACAGAAGCTTTGCTTGAGAATCTATGAATATGAATACTGACTGAGAACAAGAGAGCTAAGGCACTCATACACACAGATGCTATGCTTTTAATTTGGGTTCATAAGGTAAGGCTGAGAATTAGGTTTACAAAATAAGCACAGTTTAAAATTGGATCATTCTCTTATACTACTGAAAAATAAAAACTTTTTAATTAAAGTTAATTAAAAAATAAAAACTATATTATATTAATAATATAACCCAAACTTTTCAGATATATGTAAAAAATTACATGCTACATATTCATGTAAAAAGTTTTACATTAATATCCTAGAATAAGATTTTGACTTATATGTTTGTGCTTAGTCGCTTCAGTCGTGTCTGACTCTGGGACCCCATGGAAGGGGGCCCACCAGGCTCCTCTGTCCATGAGATTCTCCAGGCAAGAATACTGGAGTGGGTTGCCATGCCCTCCTCCAGAGGAATTATATGCTACTGTCATGATTTTTTAATTTAAAAAGGCATTAAGTTGGGTACAATCCCTGTAAGGGATATTATTGAATTAAAAATGATTTTTCATGCAAAAATGGTTAGTTCATCTCATGATTCAATCATGAGTCACTCTAAATGAGCAAAAACATTTTACTTTGATATTGAGCAGAATTACAATATATGTGCTTCCTTTTTCCAACCAACAGAAAATTAAAGAGATATGTAACCATAAGTCATGAATTAATAAAATTAGTGATTTTCCTACTTACGGGCCAGAAGTTTTCTTTACTGAAAGCATGCCGTTGTTCAGTCAATAGGTCATGTCTGACTCTGCAACCCCATAAACTGCAGCATGCCAGGCTTCCCTGTCTTTCATCAGGTACCAAAGGTTGCTCAAACTCATGTCCACTGAATCGGTGATGCCATCCAGCCATCTGCTCTTCTGTCACCTCCTCCTTCTCCTGTCCTTAATCTTTCCCAGCATCACAGTCTTTTCCAATGAGTTGTCTCTTAGTATCAGGTGGCCAAAGTATTGGAGCTTCAGCATCAGTTCTTTCAATGAATATTCAAGGTTGATTTCCTTTGGGATTGACTGGTTTGGTCTCCTTGCTGTCCAAGGGACTCTCAAGAGTCTTTTCCAGCACCACAATTCAAATGCATCAGTTCTTCAGTGCTCAGCCTTCTTAATGGTCCAACTCTTATATCTGTACGTGACTACTGGAAAAACCATCACTTTGACTATACAGATATTTGTAGCAGTGAAAAATAAAATGACTTCTGGTATAGTTGGGTGCCACCATCTTGATTTATACTAGGATATCAGTAGTTTTACATACCATTGCTCTTGAAACAACATGTAAAGTGTCAAAATAGTAATAATAATAATGCTGTCTCATTTTTTTTTTGTAGTTTTGATTTCATGCAGCTACTAAAAGAATCTCAGAGAATCACTGTAAAATATATCTTGGGAATCTGTCTTAGGTAACTGAATTCTCTTAATGCAATTCCTAAGAGCAAAAATTTATTTTTACTTATTTTCAAAGTTCTCTTTGTTTTTTGCTGAAGAGATACATTAAACTCTTATAAGTCTCTTAGTCAAAAGTTTTTACCAAGAATCTTAAACATTTTATTTCCTCTTTTAAACTTAAGAAATTTCCTGGGCAGCTTCTTGACAGTCTTAGACATCTTGAGGTACAAGGCATATCTTCCCCCAAAGTTGGCTTCCTGAGAAAACTTGTTCAGATATCACACTGGTGTCAGAGATGTCTTCTGTTATTCTTCCTGTTTTTTTTATTTTGGTGTTAATTTTTCTCTCCTAGAAAATCACTCAGAGTCACTAAATGGTGGTGGTATATTCTGTAGAAGGATTTTAATGAGAATGAAATATGCATCTTTCCTGGCACAAAGAGCAAACTCCAAATTTAGATTTCAAGAACCATTCCAGACAGAGATATTAATTTGGTCTACTTGTGACACAGGGGTAAGAGCAGAAAGCTTTGTAAGCCATTTATCACTGCAGTAAACTGTAGTTGGCTGTAGGGGTTTAAGCTCAGACCATAGGAATATAGACAGCAAGAAGAATTCTCAAACAATATTCATATAGGATGGTATAGTACTTGATATTTGTATTTTTATTTTCCCCCCAAAATTACACATTATATTTCTTACTTCTTTGAAACTAGGAAAAATAATAATAGCTAGAACTGCAAATTCCCTTTATTTCTCTGTTTACATGGTAGAACTTTTAACTCTCTCTAGATTATTCTCCTTCCCCAGGACTGCCAATATTACTTGTTGGTGGAGTGGTGGGAGTAGTTGGAGGAGTGAAGTTGTCATTTATTTAGAGATATTTTGAAACTATTTTTTTAAAGACAATATTTCCTGTCTCCATGGTCACCAAAATCTCAGTTCCATTATCTCTACGGCCAGCCAGTGACTTGACAGATTTCCTTGAAAATTTTAATCCAGTAAGAAAATAAAGGAAAACTATGTGCTCTGTCTCTTTCAGTTCACTCCACAGATGCAACCTTGGAAGTTCCTTCAGCCTCAAGAGGCAAAAACAAAGATGGCCTTCTTCTGTACTGATCCTTCAGTAAACCAGAAGTCAAGCCAAAAATACCTCCCTTCCCACTCCAGGCTTTGGAGGATAAGGTTCTTACTGCCTAACTCTCACCAGGAATCCACACCAGGAATTCAGCCCACCATTACTACAGCTGCCTGTCAAAGGATTGGAAGAAGGGAGATAGTAGTCCCTAGGAAAAGGCCAAAATCCACCAAAATTTACCACCTTTTCCTGATAATGCTGTCAGTGTTCAATTATATTTCAGAGTTCTATAATGTTTGCTTCTCATGGTTCTTGGCAGCTCACATTTTTTTCATTTCTGGAGTTGATTCCTGGAACTTTCTACTCGGCAATCTTCCATGAGGGAACTCATAAAACAAGCATATATTTCACTGACATACCTAACCTATTTTATCGGTTCACTTTAGTTTTCTTTATTAATGCTGTCTACAGGTAAAGAATCTGCCTTCAATGCATTAGATGCAGGAGACACAAATTCAGTCCCTGGGTTGAGAAGATCCCCCGGAGGAGAGCATGGTAACCCACTCCAGTATTCTTGCCTGGAGAATCCCATGGACAGATGAGCCTGGTGGGCTATGATCCATAGGGTTACAAAGAATCGGACATGACGGAAGTGACAGCATTCATAGGTAAGTCAAGGAATATCTGGTTTTTATTCATAGCATTTAGTTCTATTATTTTACTAATTACATATTTAAAATATTCACTACTGAAGAAAATTCATACTTTTATTATCTTTTACTTCCTGATTTTTTCATAAATTCTACATGATTTTTCCAGCTTTATTGAGATATAATTGACATATAACATTATGTGACTTTAATGTGTCTGTAATGACTTGATACATTTAATATTGCAAAATGAATACCCACATAGGGTTTGTTAACACTTGCATTACCTCACATAATTACAAATTTGTGTATGGTGAAATGTTTAAAACCTGCTCTCAAAAACTCTCAAGTATATAATGCAGTATTGTTAATCATAGTCACTGCCATGGATTTGGTCCCCAGAACTTACTCATCTTATAATTGGAAACTTGTACTCTTTGATCAACATCTTCTCATTTCCCAAATCTCCAGCCCCTGAAAACCACCACTGAATTCTCTATTTCTCTGTGTTCAGCTTTTAGAGATTCCTCATATAAATAATCTAATACAGTAATTGTCTTTCTCTATGTGGCTTACTTTATTTAGCATAATGCTTTCAAGTTCTATCCATGTTGTCATAAATGGTAAGAGATCCTTCTTTCCATGCTGAATAGTATCCCATTGTCAAATAACCTACCTGTTCCTTATGCATTCATCCCTCAAAGAACACTTAGGTTGTATTCATATCTTGGCTATAATGATGCTGCCAAGAATGTGAGTGTAGATATCTCTTCATGATCTTGATTTCATTTCCTTTGGGTTTAAAACCAGAAGTGGGACTGATTTCATTGAATTATCTTTATGTATGGTCTTGTAGCTCAATGAGTTATCTTAAAACAGCAATTCTGAATTCTTTATTAAGTAAATTGTAGCACTTCATGTCTTTGAGGTAGGATACTGGAAAATTTTGCTGGCGTCATGTTTGCTTGATTTTGCATGTTCTTGAAGTTTGGGGTTTCTGTTTTTGCATTTGAAATAGCAGCCACCTCCTCCAGTCTCTACTGTCTGACTTCAGGAGAGAAATATCTTCCATTTGTCTGCTAAGGATTGATTCTAATGCTTTCTCAGATCTTCTATGGATAGGCCTGCTCCACACTTTTGCTTTCTCTTGTCGCAAAATTCTTAACGCATATATCTTCTCACCATCCTACAATTCAGCAAGTTGGGTGCCAACAGCCTCCACTTTGTTTTGCCAAGAGCAGTAATAAATGTTCAAGTTTGTGGTCTCTCTCTGGTCTACAGATTCAGGCTGGCTTTCTGCACATGCTCACCAGCCATCTGCCAAGTCTTGCTCTTAGCACCACTGTGAGTGCTCACATGGAGCGGGCCACGGGGCGTGAGAGACTGTAGCAAGGGCACACAGGGGCTCCCGCCGGGCAGTGAGGGACCTACAGGTGAGCTGCCCCAGAAGCTCACGCGTGGGCCTCCTGACAGAGCCCTCGATGCAGGTAGACAGGATCCACATGCCGCGGTCACCTTCCTTTGCCCACTGTTCTCCCTCCTGCTCACACCCTGTAATCGTGCACTCCTGACTCAGAACTCTGGATAGGGTGAAAGAAAAACAGGTGCCCGCCACTGTGCCCTGCCTAGCTAGGGAAGCTGTTAGTCACTGACTCACATACTCTCACTTTCCTCCATAGAGAAAAAACAACAGGCCAGAAAGAGCTCTTTTGAGCTGTGTTGCTTTGGGAGTTACAAGACATAGGTGAATTTAAGCTGTTCTTACCCACTCTAATAAGTCTAATTTCATATATATATATATATTTTTTTTCTTTTTGCTCCAAATTTGTGCTAGAATTGTCCACTGGACTCCTGGACTATCACAAAGGCTCTCTCATCTTGGGTGATGGCATTGAGTCAGTGGACTCCAGGGCCTCCTGGACTGTAGCTGAGAGGGCCTGGAACCAGTTCATGGGTCACTTCAGGGTCCAAAGCCAGAAGCACTTCAGGGCCCAAAGCCAGGGTCCAAAGCTTCCCCATGCATTATCTGATGCATGGAGGGATAAAACTCCTCTGGGTCCCTTTGCATATGGTGCTGGATCCATACAACTCCCTCAAAGGGACTTTCTTAAATTTTTTAAAAATTTTATTTATTTATTTTTTGGTTGCATGGTGTCTTTGTTGCTGTGTGTGGGCTTTCTCTAGTTGTGGTGAGTGGGAGCTACTCTCTAGATGCAGTGCATGGGCTTCTCATCGAGGTGGTTTCTCCTGTTGTGTAGCATGGGCTCTAGGTCTCTGGGCTTCAGTAGTTGTGGTGCATGGTCTTTGTTGCCCTGAGGTATGTGGGATCTTCCTGGACCAGGGATTGAACCCATGTCTCCTAAACTGGCAGGTGGATTCTTAACCACTGGACCACCAGGGAAGTTCTCAAAGGCACATTTGACTGCGGATGGATGCTAAATTGTTGTCAGGGGAGAGATATGGGCAAGGGATGTTTTATTCACCCATCATCCTGACATGACTCCCTAATCTTAATTTCTCATGAATTTTTTGGGGGCCAGTTTTATTAGTAGCAAGAAAGGAAAAAAAAAAAACTAAGCAGAATTCTGTATCTTAATTCTCAGAAAATTTTGAATAAAATAATTATCTACTTGTAGTGATTATAATCTATGACTGCATTACCAATTATCTTTGTCCTTGACTTGCAAGCTTGTGGCAAGACCTAATGAATTAGTAATTTAAAGGAATAATTTAAAATTAAAAAACTTTAGCACTAATTATTATTTTGCACTTGTATGAAACAAATTCATGAAAAATGAATCAGACAAAACTACTTCATTTAAAGGACTGTTCCAAAAATATATAATTAAGAAAAATAAACACTATCTCTTGTAACTGTCTTCAAGAAAAAATTATAATCCAGTGAAATGTTGAATCACACAAAATGATGAATTATCGCTTTTGTCACAAAAGCTGGAATTACATGATAAAAGACCACACAGCAAAGTTGAACAGTTAAGTGCACAAAGAAAAAGGGTTGCAAAAATCAATTGTGTTATAGATTGCAGTCATCAGCTATATACTCCTTTCTTCAACTATTTTAAAGTTAGTAGCACATTCTTTGCAAATTGCATCAGATTTGACCTTGCTTTTGAAGCTGACAGCATTAGCACTTGAATTTCTCGTGGAAAAGGAAATTTAAAAGAATAAAAATGTTCCCTCTATGAGAGTTTTTTTAGCTCTCTAGAAATATGCTCCTATAATTTTAAAAGCAAACAAGTTAATATTTTTTCCTATTAGTTTTTTTCCAGATTTATTCCTTTTTTCATTAAAGTCAACAAAACATACATTTTGATGTAATTTTATAAACATAAAAATTACTAATTTTGCAAAGATTTCTGGCTAGTGATATGATGTAATTGGAGAAGGAAATGGCAACTCACTCCAGTATTCTTGCTTGGAGAATCCCATGGACAGAAGAACCTGGCGGACCACAGTAGACAGGGTCGCAAAGAGTCAGACATGACTGAGTGACTAACACACACAATTTGTGTAAAACAGACCTGTGTAAAACAATCTGATAGAGATCCTTAGGTTTATAGCTATGGGCCTTTGAAAACAGTTTATTCAGCATACATAAACTAAGTTTTATTTCAAGCTGGATAATGAAATGAATAACAAAATATTATATCTGTCCTAATGTCACCTCAAATACGAAACAGAAGCATATATGTTAATGCTATAAGCAAAGGAGTATATACATGTTATACTGGCTTTTTTTTTCCCCCTATTACATTTGTAAAGTAGCCTGGCCCATCCAAATAGAGATGTTGACAACGTTAAAATATAATATATACTTCAAGAGTTTTTTGTTCTAATATACTGAAGAATTAGACTTTATGTAAATGTCATGCCCACTTTGTTAATGAAATAAGCTTGCCATATTGTCATACTCAGTTTGTAAAAGATATACTACCACAGTTCTCTGAAACCATTTGAATCAACCTTAAGAACTGTGTTCTTGGTTTAGAAAAGCAAAGAACAGCTATTGTCCCTAACCCAGGGAATTGAAATATAGCTACTATTTATATTAGAGGAAAAATTGCTATTGCTAATTAATGGATAAAAATAAATTTAAGAAAAATACCTAAATATTACCTGCAGCATAATTATTCAACCTCATGTCTTCAATGGCCTTAAAATGATTTCAAAATTGTATTGGGAATGAAATATGAGCATTGATAAAATGAGATGCAACACTTATGTATAGCACTATACTTTCTGTATCTAAAAACATGAAGAAAGAAAACATTGTTGAATAAACACAAGATTAAGACAGTACATTATTTTAAAGGTAATCACATGAATAATGAATATTATTGACTCACTTGTGTTCCCCTTTCTAGATTAATTGTATTCACACAAAAATGACTGTAATTGTATTTTATCAAAAACATTACTACAAAGTTATAACATTAAAATTGCACTCTAGTGTTATTCACAAATAAGCATTCACTAGTTCTGTTCTATATGCTACACTGTGAAAGTTTTTATGAAGCAGAAGAGAAACATAGTTCCTAGTCACTAATCAAAAAAAGATCACAATGTAGACTCAGCAATTAGAAATGAATGAACAGTCTTAGGGTAAATAAATATAATGTATGTTACCATCATAAAGTTTGACTTTGGTATAAAGACACTTACTAAAAAATGTAATATATTTTATCTTCCATCAGTTCAGTTCAGTTCAGTCGCTCAGTCATGTCCGACTCTTTGTGACTTCATGGACAGAACACACCACTCCTGGTGTTTACTCAAACTCATGTCCATTGAGTCAGTGATGCCATCCAACCATCTCATCCTCTGTCGTTCCCTTCTGCTCCTGCCTTCAATCTTTCCCAGCATCAGGGTCTTTTCCAGTGAGTCAGTTCCTCCCATCAGGTGGCCAAAGTATTGGAGTTTCAGCTTCAGCATCAGTCCTCCCAATGAATATTCAGGACTGATTTCCTTTAGGATTCACTGGTTGGATCTCCTTGCAGTCCAAGGGATTCTCAAGAGTCTTCTCCAATACCACAGTTCAAGAGCATCAATTATTTGGCTCTCAACTTTCTTTATAATCCAACTCTCACATATTTACTTTCCATAGATAACTTTAATTTACTAATTTATAGAAGGAAACATAAAATTGAAGGTACTAGAACTTCTAGTTCTGGTTGAAATATTACAAGGCACTGTCGCTTCAATCTCAGTAAAAACAAAAAGCTTGATTAGCTACAAAATCACATTTTTAAAAGATCCACCAAAAGATGAGAACGTAAATAAACATAAAAGTAGCAAATTCTAGCAAGACACAAGCCCATCATCTGGAAAAGACTCATCTCTGGTAGTGCAAAAATAAAAAGACAAAACTATATGAATGACCATAAAGAGAAACCAGAAAAAGTTTAGTGAACCCTTCATGGCAATATGAGACCCACAGGCCTTCAACAAGTATATGGGGTGGTAATGCAGAAGGCTGAGACCAGAAAGGAGGTTTGACAAAAGAGCTCCCTGAAGCGTTTAGTGCCTTGTTTAACCCAGTCTGGAAATAGCATATTATGAGATGGCTGAGAGTTGGGACATGCCAGAAATTCACTGCATACACTACAGCTCCATTCTGAAGTCTAGAGGGGACCACAAGAATGCAAGATCTTACAGAGTGAATATAACTGGGGTTTGGATTTGAGGGCAAAGAAAATTTCCTGGCACTAAAAACAGCTGAAAGATAGGCTATAAAACAGAAACAATACTCAAATGTTTCAGAAGGATGTAACATTGACTATAAAATTCTACAATGCTATGGATTTCTCTGCGGGGGAAGTCTTGATTCCACACTCAAAACATTTGAAGCCAATGATGCACTGAAAATAGCTAAAGAAACAACAAATTGCACAAATTAAGTTAAATCTTTAACTTTATTAAAGATTATATTGACTCAGTTCCTCACACAATTTGCTTGAGAGAAGAAAAACTGCTTACTTTAGAAAATATTTGCAAACAAAGCAATTGACAAGAGCTTAATTTCCAAAATATAGAAACAGCTTATACAACTCAATAACAACAACAACAAAAAGAAAAAACAATTGAAAAATGGGAAGAAGACCAAAATAGACATTTTTCCAAAGAAGACAAACAGATAGCCAATAGGCACAGGAAAAGATGCTTAATATTGCTAATTATTAGAGAAATGCAAATCAAAACTACAGTGATGTACCATCTCACACCAGTCAGACTGACTATCATTAAAATCCCTATAAATAATAAATGCTGGAGAGGGTGTGGAGAAAAAGACACTGCCAACACTGTTGGTAGGGATGTAAGTTCATGCAGCCACTGTGGAAAGCAGTATGGAGATTTCTCAAAAAAATATAAATAGAATGATCATATGATGCAGAAAACTCACTCCTGGGCATCTATTCAGACAAAACTATAATTCAAAAAGGTACATGTACCCATACATTCATCATGATTCAAAATTGCCAAGATGTGGAAACAACTTAAATATCCTCCAGAGATGAATGGATAAAAAAGACATGGTACATATACACAATGAAATACTATTCAGCTATAAAAAATCAAAATAATGCCATTTTCAGCAACATGAATGCAACTAGAGATTACCATGCTAAATGAAGTCATAAAGAGAAAGACAAATACCATTGATATCACTCATATGTGGAATCTAATGTGACAGAAATGAACCCATCTGTGAAACAGAAACAGAATCATAGACACAGAGAACAGACTAGTAGTTGCCTAGGAGGAGAGGTGCAGTGGGTGTTGGGCTTTAGCAGATGTAAGTTTTTATATATAGGATTGATAAACCACAAGGTCCTACTCTATAACACAGAGGACTATATTCAATGTCCTGTGATAAACCATAATGGAAAAGAATGTTAAAAAAGAGTAGAGATACAGATGTAGATGTGCATATACATTTAGCCATTCACTTCTCAGTCATAGTCAGCTCTTTATGACCCCAGGGAGTGCAGCATGCCAGGCTTCCCTGTCCTTCACCAACTCTCGGAGCTTGTTCAAACTCATGTCCACTGAGCTGGTGATGCCACCCAACCATCTTGTCCTCTGTCATCCCCTTCTCCTCCTGTCTTCAATTTTTCCCAGTATCAGAGTCTTTTCCAATGAGTCAGCTCTTTGCATCGGGTGGTCAAAGTATTGGAGCTTCAGCTTCAGCATCAGTCCTTCCCATGAATATTCAGGACTCATTTTCTTTAGAATTGATTGTTTGATCTCCTTGAAGTCCAAGGGACTCTCAAGAGTCTTCTCCAATACCACAGTTTAAAAGCATCAATTCCTCAGCACTCAGCCTTCTCTAACTCTCACATCCATACATACTGGAAAAAAGAGAGCTTTGACTATATGGACCTTTGTCAGCAAAGTGAAGTCTCTGCTTTATAGTATGCTGTCCAGTTTTGTCATAGCTTTTCTTCCAATGAGCAAGCATGTTTTAATTTCATGGCTGCAGTCACCATCTGCAGTAATTTTGGAGCCCAAGAAAATAAAATCTGCCAGCATTTCCATTATTTTCCCCATCTATTTGCCATGAAGTGATGGGACAGGATGCCATGATCTTAGTTTTATGAATGCTGAGTTTTAGACCAGCTTTTTCACACTCCTCTTTCACCTTCAACACAAAGCTCTTTAATTCCTCTTCACTTTCTGTCATAAGGATGGTGTCATCTGCATATCTGAGGTTATTGATATTTCTCCTGGCAATCTTGGTTCCAGCTTGTGCTTCCTCCAGCCCAGCATTTTGCAGGATGTACTCTGCATATAAGTTAAATAAGCAGGGTGACAATATACAGCCTTGATGTACTCCTTTGTCCATTGTTTCATGTTTTGTCCTACCTATTGCTTCTTGACCTACACACACGTTTCTCAGGAGGCAGGTAAGGTAGTCTGGAACTGCCATCTCTTTAAGAATTTTCCACAGTTTGTTCTGATCCACACAGTCAAAGGCTTCAGTGTACTCAATGAAGCAGAGGTAGATGGTTTTTTTTAACTCTTTTGCTTTTTTTATGATCCAATGGATGTTGGCAATTTGATCTTTGGTTCCTCTGCCTTTTCTAAATCCAGCTTGTACATCTGGAAGTTCCTGGTTCACACACTGTTGAAGCCTAGCTTGATGGATTTTGAGCATTACTTTGCTAGCCTGTGAAATGAGTGCAATTGTGTGGTAGTCTGGTAAATCTTGTCTGCTTCTAACCATTGCAAGAACACTTCATTTCTGATACTGTTCTCTTCTGGCATTTGCTTTTTCCATGTCTCAGTTTTCTGTTGAAATTCATCATTTGTTCACATGCATTGTCCAGTTTTTGCACTTTTATGTTTATAATAATTTTAATTTTCTGGCTAAAATTCCAACAGTTAAGTATACTTGATATTTCTTCCACTGACTATCTTCTCTCTTCTATATTCATATATATATATATATATATACATACACACACACACACACACACACACATATATATACATACATATATATATGTATATCTGAATCACATGTACAGCAATAATTCATATTACATTGTAAATCAACTATACATCAATTAAAAAAAAAACAAAACCCTTCTCCCTTTGCCAGGGTAAATATTTTTGACTCTCCAATGTGCTGTTAAATAAAATGTCCAATACATAGTAAAAATATAAGACATATATCACAGAAGTCATTAGAAACTATGCATAAGAGAGGAGACCAAATAGTCAGTAGAAGAAATCCAAAGAACACTTAAGTGCTGGAATTTTAGCCAGAGAATTAAATAAAAGTATTGTAAACATGAAAGTGCAAAAAATGGATAATACATGCGAACAAACAATGAATTTCACTAGAAAGTCGACACATGGAAAAAGCAAATACTAGAAAAGTACGGTATCAGAAAAGAAGAGTTCTTGCAATGGGCTTAGGAACAGGGAAGATTCACCAGGGTAATCAGTAATCTTGAAAGAATGTTGATAAAATTCCAAATACAAATGGTATGGAAGGGGAAAAAATAGAAATTCCAATATTTGTCACTTCCTGATCTAACAAAAACAACAAAAAGATTTTTGCTTTCTTTTAAATGGTTCTTCTAGATGAGAAAAACCTTTAAAAAGTTTATTTTCATAAAACTACATGTAAAAACTGAGTTCAGAGGCCATTTTTTTTCCTTAAAAGTGAAAAACATCATTAATCACATATACATAGCTCACTCTCTTACAATAAAGAATTCTGTTTTTCTTTTCACCATGGATATGTCATTAATGTTCATTCCCTTTATGTCCTTATTAACAAATATTATATAAGATAGCTAATAACCACTAATTATTAGTTTAGAAAAATATGTCTCCATTACTTTGAAGAAATAACATATATCCCAGTATGATACATTCCATTTCTCCTATTTAGAATAATTTTAAAGATAATATATTATTTCATACTGATGCTTGTAACTATAGTTTATTTGCTTAATGTATAAAATATGCAATCACTTCTTGTTTTATTTTCAGAGAAGATTATAATAATGATTGATAGAAAAGAACTAAGGAAGCAACAGTTGACTCAATGTATGTTATTCAAGACATACCTAACAATGTTATCTATTTCCTTTCAACTGTATCATGCTTCAAAATCAGAGAAAAAGTAACGCAATGTAATTTTTCTGCCAAGTTACTCTAAGACAAGAGGTTTCCCATGATTTATCTAGAGCTATCTGTGAAGGTGACAGATTAGTAAAATATTATTCAAAGAAATTTCTCCCACACTTATCTTACAGTGTACAAAATTCCACAGAGTTTAATGCCAGCTACACATTCAAATCAACAGGAAAGGAGACTTCTACAGAAAAAGATTAATATTTTAATGACATTTTAACACTCTCATTATAAATAGAATCCTTATATAGACCCTTAAAAACTGACGCTTTCCAGTACTTATATTTTCCTAGATTTTGCTAGTTTATTGTAAATGCCTTGTGGTACATTAAATTTAAGGTTTTTTGAATGTGTAAAAATAATCTCATCATAAGTTCAGTTCAGTTCAGTCACTCAGTCGTGTCCGACTCTTTGCGACCCCGTGAACTGCAGCATGCCAGGCCTCCCTGTCCATCACCAACTCCCGGAGTCCACCCAAACCCATGTCCATTGAGTTGGTGATGCCATCCAGCCATCTCATCCTCTGTTGTCCCCTTCTCCTCCCGCCTTCAATTTTTCCCAGCATCAGGGTCTTTTCAAATGAGTCAGCTCTTCGCATCAGGTGGCCAAAGGATTGGAGTTTCAGCTTCAACATCAGTCCTTCCAATGAACACCCAGGACTGATCTCCTTTAGGATGGACTGGTTGGATCTCCTTGCAGTCCAAGGGACTCTCAAGAGTCTTCTCCAACACCATAGTTCAAAAGCATCAATTTTTTGGCACTTGGCTTTCTTTATAGTCCAACACTCACATCCATACATGACCACTGGAAAAACCATAGCCTTGACTAGATGGACCTTTGTTGGCAAAGTGATGTCTCTGCTTTTTAATATGCTGTCTAGGTTGGTCATAACTTTCCTTCCAAGGAGTAAGTGTCTTTTAATTTCATGACTGCAGTCACCATCTACAGTGATTTTGGAGCCCAGAAAAATAAAGTCAGACACTGTTTCCACTGTTTCCCCACCTATTTGCCATGAAGTGATGGGTCCAGATGCCATGATCTTAGTTTTCTGAATGTTGCGCTTTAAGTCAAGTTTTCATTCTCTTCTTTCACTTTCATCAAGAGGCCCTTTAGTTCTTCTTCACTTCCTGCCATAAGGGTGGTGTCATCTGCATATCTGAGGTTATTGATATTTCTCCTGGCAATCTTGATTCCAACTTGTGCTTCCTCCAGCCGAGGGTTTCTCATGATGTACTCTGCATATAAGGTTGAATAAGCAGGGTGACAATATACAGCCTTGACATACTCCTTTTCCTATTTGGAACCAGTCTGTTGTTCCATGTCCAGTTCTAACTGTTGCTTCCTGACCTGCATATAGGTTTCTCAAGAGGCAGGTCAGGTGTTCTGGTATTCCCATCTCTTTCAGAATTTTCCACAGTTTATTGTGATCCACACAGTCAAAGGCTTTGGCATAGTCAATAAAGCAGAAATAGATGTCTTTCTGAAACTCTCTTGCTTTTTTGATGATCCAGCAGATGTTGGCAATTTGATCTCTGGTTCCTCTGCCTCTCATCATAGGGTTATCATTTAATTAGTGATTTCTATATGTCAGACACTAGTCAACTATTTTGGGTCCGACTCTTTGCAATCCCATGGATAACAGCCTGCCAAGTTCCTCTGTCTATGAAATTCTCCAGGCAAGAATACTGGAGTAGATACCCATTCCCTTCTCTAGGGGATCTTCATGATCCAGGTGTCAATTCCTAGGTCTCCGGGTGCTCCACAGCAGGCAGATTCTTTACCGTCTGAGCTACCAGGGAAGCATCTGATATGTCAGACACTAGTCAGATGTTTTAAAAATTTTAAATACTTTAATTCAATAAATATGTTCCAGATTAATGATAATAGCATAATTTTATAGGTTAAAAATGGAGTTCAAAGAATTTAAGTACTTTGTTCATCATTATCACATTACCAAGTGTCAGAATCAGAATTTGAATCTTATCATATGTGATTTAAAGCCTTTTAGGGGAAAAAAAAAAAAAAAACCTGCTTTAAAATTGACTCACATAGAAGAGCTACTGGCAATATGGCTGAGTAAGAAGCACAAGGAGCCTGTCTCCTCCTGGAGACAATAATTGCACTGGAAGGATCTGTCTGGTGTTACTATTTTGGCTCTCTGAAGTCTATTGAAGGCTTGCTAGTTCTAGAAGAAGGCTGGATGCTGAATTGGGACTAATTTCTGTCAGTTTTAACTCTTAGCTCTGCAGCACTACCTGTTTCCCATGTCTTAGCCCTGGGGCAGGAAGCTGTGCATGTGTTACCGATGCAAAAATTACCCTGATCTTGAAATACCAGGGGTCTGTGCTCTGTCACCGGAGAAGGCAATGGCACCCCACTCCAGTACTCTTGCCTGGAAAATCCCATGGACGGAGGAGCCTGGTAGGCTGCAGTCCATGGGGTCGCGAAGAGTCGGACACGACTGAGAAACTTCACTTACACTTTTCACTTTCATGCACTGGAGAAGGAAATGGCAACCTACTGCAATGTTCTTGCCTGTAGAATCCCAGGGACAGGATTCTGTGGGGATTTCTGACGGAATTCCCAGGGACTGGTGGACTGCCATCTATGGGGTCACACAGAGTCAGACAAGACTGAAGTGACTTAGCAGCAGCAGCAGTACTCTGTCACTGCTTACTGCCTCTGACTTGAGGAGTGCAGATGAAGTGACCTTTGTTATTGCACTTTTCCTCCATTGCTGCAAGCCCCATCCTCACAAGCTCAAGTCATTTCCAGGCAATTTAAAGGCCAGCATATTTCCCCTCCAACACCATTACTGTTTTCATTAATTATTTTTTATTGCAGTGTAGTTGTTTTACAATGCTGCATTAGTGTCTACTGCATAGCAAAGTGAATCTGCCATACATATACATATATCCCTTTCTTTTGGATTTCCCTCTCATATATATTAGGACACTGCGTGGCAGATAGATGGAGAAACAATGGAAACAGTGAAAGACTTTATTTCTTGGGCTCCTAAATCACTGCAGATGGTGACTGCATGAAATTAAAAGATCCTTGGTCCTTGGAAGAAAAGCTATGACTAACCTAGACAGCATATTAAAAAGCAGAGACATTACTTTGCCAACAAAGGTCCATCTAGTAAAAGCTATAGTTTTTCCAGTAGTCATGTATGGATGTGAGAGTTGGACCATAAAGAAGACTGAACACCAAAGAATTCATGCTTTTGAGCTGTGGTGTTGGAGAAGACTCTTGAGAGTCCCTTGGTCTGCAAGGAGATCCAACCAGTCCATCCTGAAGGAGATCAGTCCTGAATATTCATTGGAAGGACTGATGCTGAAGCTGAAACTCCAATACTTTGGCCACCTGATATGAAGAACTGACTCATTAGAAAAGACCCTGATGCTGGGAAAGATTGAAGGCAGGAGGAGAAGGGGATGACAGAGGATGAGATGGTTGGATGGCATCACCGACTTGACAGGTATGAGTTTGAGCCTGCCCTCAATCTCTCCCAGCATCAGGGTGTTTTCAAATGAGGCAGCTCTTCGCATCAGGTAGCCAAATAATTGGAGTTTTGGCTTCAGCATCAATCCCTCCAATGAACACCCAGGACTGATCTCCTTTAGGATGGATTGGTTGGATCTCCTTGCAGTCCAAGGGACTCTCAAGAGTATTTTCCAACACCACAGTTCAAAAGCATCAAATCTGTGGCACTCAGCTTTCTTTATAGGCCAACTCTCACATCCATACATGACTACTGGAAAAACCATAGCCTTGACTAGATGGACCTTTGCTGACAAAGTAATGTCTCTGCTTTTTAATATGCTGTCTAGGTTGGTCATAACTTTCCTTCCAAGGAGTAAGTGTCTTAATTTCATGGCTGCAATCACCATCTCTGATGATTTTGGAGCCCAATACAATAAATTCAGCCACTGTTTCCCCATCTATTTGCCATGGAGTCATGGGACCAGATGCCATGATCTTAGTTTTCTGAATGTTGAGCTTTAAGCCAACTTTTTCACTCTCCTCTTTCACTTTCATCATGCTACTAAATGCTACTAACAATTAAGATGAACTCTTAACTTACCATGAACAAAAATAAGTCATAATATATTACAGACAAGTTGAAAACATAACATTCTAAAATGGCTAGATGAAAACAAGTGAAAACCATTCTGAAATTAGATTAGGCAAAGATTTCTTAGATATGACACTAACAGTCATTTAAAAGAATACAAGTAAACTGCATTTCATCAAAATTCACAACTTCTGTTCTTTAAAAGATACTGCACCAAGAATGAAATGACAAGGAAATTTGGAGGAAGTTACATATAAATCATCTTTCTGATAGGGATGGAAATCCAGAATTAAAAAAACAGAAAACAAAAGTGAAAAACTCACATAGGGGAAAGAAACAACTCAATTAACAAATGGGCAGAATATCTGAACAGACATTGCCCCTAGATAGCTATTATGCTGTCTAATAAGCACATCCTCAACATCAAGAGTTATAAAGAACATACAAATTTTAAAAATCAGCAAGATACTCCATACCTCTTAGAATGACTAAAACAGAACATTAAAAAAAAATGGTTAGTATCAGCAGCCGCAATTATCATAAACTGGCAGTCAGAATATAAAATGGAGCAATGACTTCGGAAAACATTACTTTAAGTCAAACATACACCTGTTGTTCAACATACGCCTAATTCCAGAATAAATAAAAGTATGTGACAAATCATGTACTCTTACTCAAATGTTTTATATGTTTTAGTAAAAAGTGGCAAATACCACAAACATGTATCACTTTGTAAATACAAACACTGTATATCCTTACAATGGAACACTATTCAGCAAAAAGAAAAAATGAAATGAAGAAATGATGCAACATAGGAACATAGGTGAATCTCTACACAGTTTTGCAGAGCGAAAAAAGCATATATACTGTATCATCCCGTTTATATAAAATTAGGAAATAAGAGCTATCTACAGTATCAGAGAGCAGATCAGCAGTTGACTGGGGATAGAAAGCTTGCACAGAGAGTTGGGAAGATGCAAATGTAGAAGAACCAAAGGCAACATTGGGATTGATTGTTGCAATGCTTTCATAGATGGCTGCATATGCTAGATTCTGTCAAACTGTATACTTTCAACAAGTGCAACTTCTTGTATATCAATTATACCTCAATAAATCTGTAAGAATTTTCAAAACAACTTACATGAATGTGAACGGAGGTGATGCAACTGGCATACAGTTTTCCATCAAAGTACCCACTCCACACTCAATTAAAGCTGTCCCTGCTCTTCTACAAAAATCTGTTTCCAATACTATGACACAGTTCTGTAATAAAATGAGACACAGTTTTGGAATAAATAAATACAAATTCTAGTCCTGTTCTGAGAATGGTTAGTTGACGACCATGAATCATTAACCTTCATGGGTCTCAGAATCCAGTATTAAAATTGGAGGGTAGAACTAATGGTGTTTTTATGCATGCAAACACTGTCAATATAAAGAGGTCTTCTATGTTCTGGTGTGAATTTTAACATTTACTACTATGGCATAAAACTTTTCATTTTCAGCGTCTCTTGATAGTCAATCTAGATCATGTTTAAATGATAATTAGTCTATGGAAGCACATTCAGTTGTAGCTAGGAAACTTAAACACACGAGCTTATATATCATAATTTTATGTACACTCATGTTCACATGTTGTTGCTGTTTAGTTGCCAAGTCATGTCCAACTGTTTTGTGACCGCATGGATTGTAGCCCACCAGGCTCCTCTGTCCATGTGATTTCCCAGGCAAGAATATTGGAGTGGGTTGCCCTTTTCTTCTCTAGGTGATCTTCCTGACCCAGGGATTGAACTCACCTCTCCTGCATGTCTCCTGAATTGCAGGTGGGCTTTTTTTTTTTTACTACTGAGGCACTGGAGAAACCCATGTGTGTGTATATATACATGTATGTATTATGTGTCATGTGTATATATAACATATAATACATATAATTTTATATAATACAAATGATACACATTGACTATTATAATTATCTTATCATTTTCTTTAACTGCAACACTGAGATCACGCACAAATGATTTTTTAATTATCATGAAAATTCTTAAAAATATCAACAATTGATTTACTCTTCAATTTTCCTTGTGCTTTTTCTGTAGTTACATCCTTGGTAGCTGTGCATAGAATATTAGCCAGGAAGTTAAATTCTGGGCATAGAACAAAGTCAGGTTGTTTCCTCAATTGCTTCACTTCTTCACAAGAGAGAGACAGAGACAAACTGAAGCACTAATAACTTTTGTTTTCAAAGGAAAACAGAGTACTTGAAAGTTAATTTCATGAGAATCATTTAAAAAATCCAAACTGGTGTTCTGTTATGAAAAGGGGATTTTATCAACTGAGTTTATTTTATTATTATTAAATGTTTTCTTTTCTACTGGAGTGTAGCCAATTAATAATGTTGTGATAGTTGCAGGTGGAGACAGCAAAGGGAATCAGGCATACTATACATGTATCCCTTCTGCCCAGACTCCTCTCCCATCCAGGCTGCCACATAACATTGAACAGACTTCCCTGTGCTATACAGTAGGTCCTTGTTGGTCATCCATTTTATTTAATAATTTTTTTAGCCACATTCTTTTTTTTTTTTTAACCCATTTTATTTATTTTTGGCTGTGCTGGGTCTTTGTTGCTGCTAGGACTTTTCTCTAGCTGCAGTGAGCAAGGACTACTCCTTGGTCGCGGTCCGTGGCCTTTTCATTGAGGTGGCTTCTCTTGTTGAGCACAGGCTCTAGGGTGTCTGGGCTTCTGTGGTTGTGGCTCTTGGCCTCTAGAACACAGGCTCAACAGTTGTGGCGCACAGGCTCAGCTGCTGCGAGGCATGGGATTGATCTGCTTGGATCAGGAATCAAATCCATGTCTCCTCCATTGGAAGGTGGAATCTTTTACCACTGAATCACCAGGGAAACCCCTGTTTAGCCACTTACAATATAGCAGTATGCACCTTTCCATCCCAAACTACCTAACTATCCTAACATGTCCCCACCCCCTGCCCTGGCAACCATAAATTGAATCTCTAAGTCTATGAATCTGTCTCTGATTTATAAATAAGTTCATTTGTATCATGTTTGGATGTGGCCAAAGCTTTTGGTTTATCTTACTATTCATAGTGTGGAAGTGGACGTGTCAGTCCCTCAGCTGTGTCTGACTCTTTGCCACCCATGGACTATAGCCGGCCAGGCTCCTCTTCCATGGACTTCTCCAGGCAAGAATACTGGAGTGGGTAGTCATTCCTTTCTCCAGGAAATCTTTCCAACCCAGGGGTAGAACCTGGGTTTCCTGGATTGCAGACAGATTCTTTACCATCTGAACCACCAGGAAAGACACAGTGTATCACATTCAAATGATGTGACAATGACTTCAATTTTGGACTATGCTCAAAAATGTGTATTCATTCCATAATGTGTAACACACAATCTTGATTGGCCATTTAGATGGAAAAACAACAACAAAACCTTTGTCATAGGTGATTTATAAAGATTACAGTATTTAAAATTCTATCTCCTTAATGTTTATATTCAACTAAATTTTATGTGTTACATAGAGATTTGAAATTGCAGAAACCTGTTTGAATGTGAAATATTATAGCCAAATGTAGAACGAATTTAATTTATAATGAGAAATATATTTCTTTATATAATTAAGTTTATCTTACTATTTGATCATGTTAAACTCATTTTCTTACTTTGATATTTTGACTTAACAAAGTGCATGGTACAAGAAATAGAACATACATAAAATATACTCTTGTTTCTGGATAAAATGTATACTCATGGCTGATATACTTTGTAGTAGGGCAGAATCCAACACAACATTGAAAAACAATTATCATCCTCCATTTATATCAATGTATGACAAAACCCACTGAAATGTTGTGAAGTAATTAGCCTCCAACTAATAAAAAAATTAAAAAAAAAAAAAAAGATGATTAAAAGTAGCTATCTAACTGGTAAAAAAAAAATAAATAAATAAAATAAATTTTTTAAAAACCGGCTACAATTCTAAGAACATGTACAACTAAACTTTACATCTTAAAATGTTTAAAAGTTTAATTTAATAAAATAAAGAACAGATATATTAATATGGAATATTTATATATATATATTATAAATTATCAAAGAGATCAAACTTCTTAGGCCTCCTGTGGTTTATAAATTAATTCTCCAGCATGCATTGTCTTTTTCCAGTATGTGATAGTTGCTTGTTTGTGTCCAACTCTTTGCAACCCCATGGATTGGAACCCACCAGGCTCCCCTGTCCATGGGGTTTCCCAGGCAAGAATACTGGAGCAGGTTGCCATTTCCTTCTCCAGATCTTCCCGACTAAAGGACTGAACCTGGGTTTCCCACATTGCAAGCAGATTATTTACCATCTTAGCCACCAGGGAAGCCCTTCGCATTATAGGGTGTCAAAATGGAAGAATACAACTAAACTTTATTGTGCACTTTTAGCAAGTTTATTTTATATGAAATAAAATTAATTACAATTTTACCACATTTTTAAAATTACATATATTTAAAAAATTATAATCATTTGAATAAAGCAACATTTGAATAAAGCAACATTCTCTAATGAAAGGTTTAAACTAAACTTTGAAATCATTCTGTTCTAAGTTCATTCTTGAATCTTTAAAAAAGCCAATTTGGAAAAAGAAAAAAAATAATGAGAAAAAGCATAATATAATTTCACAACCCAATCTTGCAAAGTTAGCCAGAATAATTAGGCAAATCTTGAATATATATGATATTCCACCTGTGGAAGTTATATTTACTATTTTGCCATAAGTTAGAAATCTAAATTCAGTTCCTCATAATATATGCATATATTTATAATATATTTTTACCCAAATAACATGCATTATTTTTTATTTTAACTGTTATATGAAAGACCAAACCAGCATCTTTTATTAGTTTTGTTATATGTCACTTTTAAACACTAGTTTTAAGTAAAACTATGGAAACAGTGTCAGATTTGATCTGCTTGGGTTCCAAAATTGCTGCAGACAGTGACTGCACCCATGAAATTATGACTCTTCCTCCTTGGAAGAAAAGTTACAGCAAACCTAGACAGCATATTAAAAAGCAGAGACATTACTTTGCCAACAAAGGTCCATCTAGTAAAAGCTATGGTTTTTCTAGTAGTCATGTATGGATGTGAGAGTTGGACCATAAAGAATATTGAACACCAAAGAATTCATGCTTTTGAGCTGTGGTGGTAGAAAAGACTCTTGAGAGTCCCTTGGACTGCAAGATCAAACCAGTCAATCCTAAAGGAAATCAATCCTGAATATTCATTAGAAGGGCTGATGCTGAAGCTGAAACTCCAATACTTTGGCCACCTGATATGAAGAATCGACTCATTAGAAAAGAACCTGATGCTGGGAAAGATTGAAGGCAGGAGGAGAAGGGGATGACAGAGGACTAAATGGTTGAATGGCATCACTGACTCAGTGGACATGAGTTTGAGCAAGCTCCAGGAGATGGTGAAGGACAGGGAAGCCTGGCATGCTGCAGTTCATAGGGTCACAAAGAGCCGAACACCACTGAGCGACTGAACAACAACAATCTATGGAGATAAAATTCTGTCACTATAGCCTCTAATTCTAAAGTGTTCTTTATTCATATGCATAAAAAGTATCTTCTTTTGAAAAAAATCATCACCAAAATTTCAGATGATTTCTGTTTTCGTTAGTATGAATATTACTCAAGAATTTTCTAGTACATAGTGAAAACTTGTTGCAACAGACATATCTAAACTGCTGTTGAACTCTCATGTTCATATATTGCCCTCAGGTAGTGAAATGCAAGCAACTCTTGGCCAAACTTCAGTCAGAGTTGTAATTAAGACTCAACTCATAAATGCTCACCTGTCATGAATTTTCCCCCAATGCCAACCTAATGAAAATTCAGCTAAAGCTTCTCCCTAGGACTCCATGAACTTTAACTCATATCTAATTATTCAATCACAACCTGCAACTCTTAAAGACACTTTTCAGATCATATCTCATTCCCCTTGTGATGTGATCAGCTGTTTGTGTATAGGAGTGTTTATGATATGTCTTCCCAAAGTTTCACCCAGTTCTAATTGCAAGATTGGTACTCAATAAATACTGGATGAATTAACACTAACAGGTAGTATATAATGAATCTAAGGACAGAAGTTCATGACATTGTACAAGAGACAGGAATCAAGACCATTCCCAAGAAAAAGAAATGCAAAAAAGCAAAATGGCTGTCTGAGGAGGCCTTACAAATAGCTGTGAAAAGAAGGGAAGCGAAAAGCATAGGAGAACAGGAAAGATACATCCATTTGAATGCAGAGTTCCAAAGAATAGCAAGGAGAGATAAGAAAGCCGTCCTCAGTGATCAATGCAAAGCAATAGAGGAAAACAATAGAACGGGAAAGACAAAAGATCTCTTCAAGAAAATTAGAGACACCAAGGGAACATTTCATGCAAAGCTGGGCTCAATAAAGGACAGAAATGGTAGGGACCTAACAGAAGCAGAAGATATTAAGAAGAGGTGGCAAGAATACACACAAGAACTGTGCAAAAACGATCTTCATGACCCAGATAATCACAATGGTGTGATCACTCACATTAACCTAGAGCCAGACATCCTGGAATGTGAAGTCAAGTGGGCCTTAGGAAGCATCACTATGAACAAAGCTAGTGGAGGTGATGGAATTCCAGTTGAGCTATTTCAAACCCTGAAAGATGATACTGTGAAAGTGCTGCACTCAATGCCAGAAAATTTGGAAAACTCAGCAGTGGCCACAGGACTGGAAAAGGTCAGTTTTCATCCCAATCCCAAAGAAAGGCAATCCCAAAGAATGCTCAAACTCCTGCACAATTGCACTCATCTCACATGCTAGTAAAGTAATGCTCAAAATTCTCCAAGCTAGGCTTCAACAATACGTGAACTGTGAACTTTCAGATGTTCAAGCTGGATTTCGAAAAGGCAGAGGAACCAGAGATCAAATTGCCAACATTCACTGGATCATCGAAAAAGCAGGAGGGTTTGAAAAAACCATATATTTTTGCTTTATTGACTATGCCAAAGCCTTCGACTGTGTGGATCACAATAAACTGTGGAAAATTCTGAAAGAGATGGGAATACCAGGACACCTGACCTGCCTCTTGAGAAACCTATATGCAGGTCAGGAAGCAACAGTTAGAACTGGACATGGAACAACAGACTGGTTCCAAATAGGAAAAGGAGTATGTCAAGGCTGTATATTGTCACCCTTCTTATTCAACTTATATGCAGAGTACATCATGAGAAACCCTGGGCTGTATGAAGCACAAGCTGGAATCAAGATTGCCAGGAGAAATATCAATAACCTCAGATATGCAGATGACACGACCCTTACGTCAGAAAGCAAAGAAGAACTAAAGAGCCTCTTGATGAAAGTGAAAGAGGAGAGTGAAAAAGTTGACTTAAAGCTCAACATTCAGAAAACTAAGATCATGACATCTGGTCCCATAACTTCATCGCAAATAGATGGGGAAATAGTGAAAACAGTGTCTGACTTTATTTTTCTGGGCTCCAAAATCACTGCAGATTGTGACTGCAGTCATGAAATTAAAAGACACTTCCTCCTTGGAAGGAAAGTTATGACCAACCTAGACAGCATATTAAAAAGCAGAGACATCACTTTGTCAACAAAGGTCCATCTAGTCAAGGCTATGGTTTTTCCAGTAGTCATGTATGGATGCGAGAGTTGAACTACAAAGAAAGCTGAACACCGAAGAAGTGATGGTTTCGAACTGTGGTGTTGGAGAAGATTCTTGAGAGTCCCTTGGACTGCAAGGAGATGCAACCAGTCCATCCTAAAGGAGATCAGTCTTGGGTGTTCATTGGAAGGACTGATGTTGAAGCTGAGACTCCAATCCTTTGGCCACCTGATGCGAAGAGCTGACTCATTTGAAAAGACCCTGATGTTGGGAAAGATTGATGGCAGGAGGAGAAGGGGACGACAGAGGATGTATGGTTGGATGGCATCACTGACTTGATGCACATGGGCTTGGGTAGACTCCAGAAGTTGGTGATGGACAGGAAGGCCTGGCATGCTGCTGTTCATGGGGTCACAAAGAGTCGGACACGACTGAGTGACTGAACTGAAGTGAATGAATCTAATAATTAAAATTTGCCAGGTGGCTCAGTGCTAAAGCATTCACTTGCCAATGCAGGAGTCACAGTAGATGTGAATTAGGTCCTTGTGTTGGGAAGATCCCCTGGAGGAGAAAATGGCAACCCATCCCAATATCTTGCCTGGAAAAAACCCACCAGGATAGAGGAGCATGGTGAGCTTGCAATCTATGGAGTCACAGTCAGACCTGACTGAGCGACTGAATACACACACACAGTTTTCCTCAGGATTACAGCGGAAATCCAAAGGAGTTCCATAAGCTTGAAAACAATAAAACTTGTGAAACTAAAGTTGTATGATACTTGCCCAGTACATTTTATACAGTTGATCACAATAGTTCTTAACCAAGAAAATATTCTATTAAACATTTCCATATTTAACTACATAATTAAGAATAAGTAACTTGTTTTTTGTATCTTCCTTTCATAAAGCTTCTAGGTATTATTTCTGTGCCATATATTTTTATCCTTTCTTTACCTTGATGGACAGTTACATAAGATTAGGGTTTATATTTTTCACTGGGAAACAGTTACAAGTTCTCAGTGTTGTAACAGTGCAAGTGTTGACCTGTTAGATAGTTGCACGTTGGAAAAAGGCATGAAGAAGTTATGTCCAAGTACAATAAATGTATATATCAAAAAACTGTGAATTAGCAGTACATACACATGCAGGCTAAGTCGCTTCAGTGGTGTCCAATTCTATGCGACCCTGTGGACTGTAGCCAGTCAGGCTCCTCTGTCTGAGGGGATTCCAGACAAGAATACTGAAATGGGTAGCCGTGCCCTCCTCCAGGTGATCTTCCCAACCCAGGGATTGAACCCATGTCTCTTATGTCTCCTGCACTGGCAGGCAGGTTCTTTACCACTAGCGCACCTGGGAAGCCCCAGTTGTCCATATAATTCAAGATAAAAAAGATTAAATTTCTGTAGCTGTTTTATTATAGAGACTAAAGAATACACAAGGAAAGAAGTGATATTATCTTAATTTGGAACATAAAATTTACACTCCAGTTTTCCTTTATGTTTTGAAAACACTTAAACCATCTTTCAACTGAGCATACATTAATCTCTTTAAAAGCTTCTGATTGCATAAAATATGCTAGGCCCTCTGAAGATTTCAAGTTAAACACGAGGAGACATAAACTTTGCCCTGCAGAAATTCAGCTGTGCAGATTTTTGCAAATTTAAATCACCTGCCATGTTGATGTTCTTATTGGATTTCACAAGTTCTACAATGAATTACATAATAAAACGTGCTTCACAGAGTTGTGCCGAGTCTTATAACTTTTAAATGTCTGGGATAGAAATAATGTGCAAACTATTTTCCTACTTCTGCCTCTATCTCTACAGAATTCTGGCTTTAACAATCATTTCTCATTTTGAAATTTGCACTATATTCTTTATATCACAAACTTTAGATCAAATTGAAATTTTATTTGCTAGTATTTAGCTATTATCAAGTGCCACATATATAAACAGCAGCATTTAAACACATAATAAAGCAGAACATCAATCTGAACAATCTTCTCTGTAGTACTACATTTCATAGGTTTCTTGTTTAAAAAATATGAAAATAAAGCTATTTGGTAGCCACATAACAACAGGATTTTCAGCTGAGGTGTAGTCTGGTTTTTAAAATTTTGGATTTTAAATTATTTGGAAGCTGTTATAAGTGGTATTTGATACTGGGAAAGATTGAAGCCAAAAGGAGAGGAAGGCAGCAGAGGATGAGATGGTTAGATAGAGTCACTGACTCAATGGATATGAGTCTAAGAAAATCTGGATACTGAAGGATAGGGGACCCTGGTCTGCTGCAGTCCATGAAGTTGAAAAGAGTCAGATATGACTTAGCAACTGAACACAACAATAAGTGGTATTGCTTTGTAGACTCAACCTAGTTCAAAGTTATAATTTATTGTTATTTTAAAATACATTTCACATGATTCTTGTGCAAAATTTAGACCTAAAGTTTCATGGAGAAATCACACGAAATATTTTCATTGGTGCCTTTTAAGTAACACTGCTGTTGTCCAGACACTATTACATGTGTCCAATATTAACACTAATGTAATAAGACCTCACATCCTGCTTGTCACTTCTCCAGTTCACAAGTACAAACAACTCAGAAGATTACAGAGGCCACAGGTAAGTTTTTAAAGATCCAGAGAAAGAAAGAAATAAAATGATTTATACACATTTGATTTCTGTCATATGTTTGATATAGCTGCTCTAACATTAGAATTTTCATAGCATAGTTATTTGTTTTCTTTGAACACAGTATACTTTTACTTTACATTCAAAGTTGAGTAAGACCGCAGGTGTTAATGAAATACAAAAGGCAGGGAGAGATCACTGTGTGCTTTTCATGGCCACATCCAAAAAGATCAGAGAAATACTATCTCCATACTTTTAAAAAGGAAAATAGTTTGAATCTATAGTTTGCAAAGTTAAAAAAATAAGGAAAGAAAAAAAAATCCTCTGTGTACCTCCTTAGCACCAATGACCATCATGGCACAACCATAACTCGTTCACATTTGTTGATATGACCTTGAGTCATCATGAGAAAGCATATCATATTTAATTTATTCTAGTGAGGAAGGGAAAACTCTAATTTCAACAAGATGACACTTCAATATTTTACTTGGCATTTTTTCAAACTTTTCGCACCTCAAGAGAAAGAAATCAGTCACCTATAAAAATCACTTTTGTAGAACATTTCATTTTGTCATAATCTCAGGTAAGGAGCATATTTAAATTTTTTCATCTAACACAGAAAATACATTTCCTCATCCTTGCAGTGAGAGACAGCCACCCTCTACATGTTTCTTGAATTGTATACTTGGTTGAGTTTTAAGATCTACACCCACATAATCAACTTACTGCAGTTTTTAGTGGCAGTGGTAATGGGAGTGGCTGAGGACTCTGCATAGTGGGTCCATCATGTCCAGCTTTCAGGAAAACATTACAAGGAATGCTGCAAGGCAAGCGACATGATTTGAACAGTAAGCAACAGAACAGACGTAGAAGGGATATTGGAATCATAACACTGGTAGTTCAAAACCTCTGTGAATTAACACGCTAAAGGTTCTAATGCAAAAGTAGACAGCATGCAAGAACACATGGGCAATGTAACCAGAAAGATAAAAATACTACAGGGTTAAAAAAAAAAAAACTAAAAAGGAAATAAAAAGATTTAAAAAAATGAAAACAAAAGCAAACAAAAAAAAAACCTCCCACCATTTTTCAGAAATGAAGAATATAATTGATTCATTCACTAGTAGACTGGACATAGCTTATAAGAGAATCTCTGAGTTAGAGGTATAGCAACAGAATCATTGAAAACTGACAGCAAGAAGAATTGAGACTGAAAACAAAACAAAGTCAAGGACTGTGGGACAACCACAAAAGGAGTAACACAGGAGCAATGGCAAAGAGAATCAGCAGAAAGGGGCCATGGCTAAGAGGGAACCCAGAAGAATATTGTCATGAGATTTTAAAAAAGACATTATGAAATACTTAAGCAAGACTGTCAGTATTGACAAGAGATCAAATAGAATAAGCCTGAGAGATGTGTATTAGAGATAATGATGGAAAACATCAATGTCCTGAAGATGTTTGGTTTTGGAGCAATGAGCAGAAAGGTCAGATGACAGCAGTTGAAGACTGGATGGAATGCAGGAAGTGGTGGCATTAAACGTAGCCTTCCTGGTGGCTCAGACGGTAAAGTGTCTGTCTGCAATGCTGAAGACCCAGGTTTGATCCCTGGGTCGGGAAGATCCCTGGAGAAGGAAATGGCAGCCCACTCCAGTACTCTTGCCTGGAGAATCCCATGCACAGAGGAGCCTGGTAGGCTATAATCCATGGGGTCGCAAAGAGTCGGCCACAACTGAGTGACCTTACTTACTTCTATGTTATCCAGGATACCACTGACTTTCCATCAGCAGTTTTTCCAATTGAAAGGATTTACTTCATACTATCAAAATACATTGAAGGGTTTTAAAATTGGTGCAAAGGCAAAACTCAAGAATTCTTGCTACTGAGGCAAATAGATATCAAATTACCATTTTTCCTTTCATACATGTTAGACTTTATATTTAGTATTTGAGTTTGTAAAACTATCACTACCTAAAAATTTCTGGATCCTATTATTACTTTATTCTTGCTTGAAAATCAGCCAATTTATTTTCTTAGATTTATGATGCCTTATTTGAATTATCTAACTAAATGCAGCTTTCAGAAACCAGCAAATGATACCACTATTCTTGGTTAGGAGTCCATTAGGGGCATGATCTACATTCTGAGTTATTTCAGTCAACAGTTTTAACAATATTGTAATGCTGCCTATCATGGATCACTGTGAATCCATTCTCTGAATACAACTTCTTGAAGCCTGCATGCTGATTTAACTCAATGCCATGCCATTTGTCATGTTTTGTTATGACACCATCATATTCCCAGGAATACTTTTCTGTACCAAGTATTCTAGAGTAACAGACAGACCTAAATATTTCAGTGACTTTAAAAACAATATCTATTCCATATTCATGCTAATAATGACTTAGTTATTGACAGAAGGATGACTAAAAGAAAAGAAGAGATTAAAGAGAGTTGGAACGGAGTGAGATGTGAAGGAAATCTCACCAATATGAGAACTCTTTATTTGACCATTTTTATTTAAGATGAGAATTTTGTTTGTTTAAGGTGGGATATATGTGAATATGTTCCATTGTTGATAAGAAGGAAATCAGTAACAAGAGGAAAGTATTGATGGAAATATATCAGAAGAATTTGAGAACGGTGGACTCCACCAAGTCTAATAGAACAACCCCTTCAACTACAGGTCAAGAAGGGAAAAAAGACACATGCTGATACAGAAAGTTTGTAAAACATTTTGCAAAATAAAGAGGAAATTATAACAGATAGTTTTTGTTTTCCTATAACTAGTAAGCAAGACAATCTCCTTATAGTGAGGAAAAGGAATAGCTTTTGGATGACAATTTTAAGGGTAGAAAATCTGAAATTACAGGACAGGCAAAAATAACTAGGCCAACAAAGGAGGCTGGCCAGTAACTTTAAAGAACTTTATTATTAGAAACTGTGAAATAACAGAGATAAAACATAAGTAATTTTGTGATTGATTTCCTTCTGCATCTCTAAAGAACTAGGCTTAGACCCAAAGTCATGGGAAAATTGTATGTTGCTATTGTTGTTCAGTTGCTAAGTCAGGTCTGACTCTGTGACCCCATGAACACAGGAGGCCTCCCTGTCCTTCACTATCTCCTGGAGTTTGCTCAAACTCCTGTCCACTGTGTCAGTGATGACATCCAACCATCTCATCCTCTGTCACCCCCTTCTCCTCTTGCCCTCAATCTTTCCCAGCATCAGGGTCTTTTCCAGTGAGTCTGTTCTTTGCATCAGGTGGCCAAAGCACTGGAGTTTCAGCTTCAGCATCACTCCTTCAGATGGATATACAGGGTTGATTTCCTTTAGGAATGACTAGTTTGATCTCCCTGCTGTCCAGGGGACGCTCAAGAATCTTCTCTAACACCACAGTTCAAAAGCATCAATTCTTCAGCACTCAGCCTTCTTTATGGTCAAACTCTTACATCCATATGTAACTACTGGAAAAACCATGGCTTTGACTATATGGATCTTTGTAAGCAAAGTGATGTCACTGCTTTTTAATACACTGTCTAGGTTTGTCAAAGCTTTTCTTCCAAGGAGCAAGTGTCTTTTAATTTCATGCTGCAGTCACCACCCACAGTGATTTTGGAGCCCAAGAAAATAAAATCTGCCATGGTTTCCACATTTCCCCCATCTATTTGCCAATCAGTAAATGTCACACACACACACACACACACACACCCCGAAATGTGTACTGTACAGAGCATGGAATATAGTCATGAGAAACAAAAGAAAAAAATGAAATTAGACAATGTAGAAATTACTTGAGTGATGTTAAAACAAGGGATTTTCTAAGATGTAACATCAAGAATTATAGATTTACCAAATATGCTAAAAGGATGCATGATGAAAATCAGAGAATCAAATATTTGAGTTTTGTTTCACCACGTATTTGAATTTATGATTTCTAAGTTGGGGCTTGATTAAAAGAAAACATTCCAATGTATTTGCTAATTTAAATTTCAATAGCTGCAAAATATAGATTGTCACTATGGTGGGAATGGGTAATTAAAACCATGTGATCAATTAACAGGACTTCAACAACATAGTTGTAATCTAACAACCCACTCCACCTTCCTGTCTTACTCTTTTATGATATGTATTGTATTCATCTCCGTTAAAGCAACTTTGATAGACTTTACTGTTAAACACTATTTTATAGAGGCAGAATGTTTCTTCTTACCAAATAAAATTTACATGCTGCACTAAATTTTCTTGAATAGTTTATAAATGAAGTTTAATTCTTCTTACATGAACTAAGTGAATGTAGCTCAGTCTTGTCCAATTCTTTGCGACTCCATGGATTCATGGGATTCAGGCCAGAATACTGGAGTGGGTAGCCTTTCCCTTCTCCAGGGGATCTTCCCAACCCAGGGATCGAACCCAGATCTCCTGTGTTGCTGGCGGATTCTTTACCAGCTAAGCCACAAGGGAAGCCCTACATGAACTAAATGCAAGAAATAAATGTTGAAAAATATATTTTAAGAAGTGAAAATAAAATCACCTTACTTTGGTAATATTTTCTTTTAAAGAAGAATACAGGGATTCAATATTTCCGCCAAAACTCTGACGCTGTATTGATGACTCAGAAAATACGTTGGTTAGATCTTTGTAACACAGATAAATTTTGCTCAGAATATTTTAATAAAGGAAAAGCACTGCAGTATTAATACTGAAAGACATACATACATAGAAGAACTAGGTGAGATATTTAAGCCCACGGATTTTTCAGGACAGGAAGTAACAGCCAGTGAAATGGACCTAAGGTGGGGTTGCACCTGGCATATTCAAGGAACAGAGGAGAGTCTGGTGTGTCACTAGAATCGAGTAAATAAGAGAGAGGATGGTAGATGGGGAGGTCAGATGGCACACCTTACAATTTAAGAGCATAATATTCCTTATTCTATTTACTACATTTGCATGAATGCATGCATGCTCAGTTGTTCAACTGTGTTGGATCCTTTGATACCCCCATGGACTGCAGCCCGCCAGGCTCCTCTGTCCATGAAATTTTTCAGGCAAGAATACTGGAGTGGGTGAGCATTTCCTCCTCCAGGGGATCTTCTCGATCCAGGGATGGAATTTGAGGTTCTGACATAGCAAGCATATTCTTTACCATCTGAGCCACAGAGAAGTCCCAAAAGAGGCTAAAAATAGTCTAGTGTACTCTTTATCTGAATGGTTATTTACCAAGATAAAATGCTTTTATTATGAAATCACTGAACATCAGAGATCAAAGTCAAATAGTCTGTACCACATTGTATTTTTAATATGGGGTGCGTGTGTGTGTGTGTGTATGTGTACGTGAGAGAGAGAGAGAGAGGCTTGATTTAATACTTTTAAAGAGTTGCTTGGGTTGAAATTGCAGAAGTGGAGAATAATTGCAAACTAATCTTTCAATATCTCTCTGTAGGACTCCCTACATCAGTGATCGTATAGGTTGCAAATAGCACAGTAAGGCAACTAATTTATTATGTTAAATAAAACCTTTATGTGAAACTAAACTACAAATTTTGGAAGCCATTTTGGACTATTATATATGACACAAAAGTCATGCTAGAAAATTATGTCAGATACAAAATGAATGAAGTATTTATAAGTAGCTGTATACACATTTTCACTTTAACGGCAATGATGAGTTTATTTTATTTACTATTTACTTTTCATGAGTCAGCCTTTGCTTCATTATGAGGAACAGCATGTGGCTAGTGTTTTAGGAGAATGTCAATGCGACAAACTAAAGTGGCTCATCAAAAATATGTAATAAAATCTCCAAATGCAAATTATGTTATATATAAAATTAACTGCCAAAAAGAGAGAAAAGCAACAGATGGCCAATAAAAAAAGACAGAATTGAAACAGTCAGGTCTGATATTGACTAAGTGGAGAATCTTAATCTAAGCTTGCATATAAGATGCACAAATAATGGCTGACAAATGGAGGATTTTCTTAAAGTTTGTGAGATATATAAAGAAAATGTTTTTATATGCCAAAAAAAGAAATGGTGACTAATTATAATGTACATGTAAAATTATGTGGAGATAATGCCCGAAAAATTAAGAACTTACAAGTGAGAGGATCTGGAATAAAAAGCAAAGAATATGTCAGATGTTGCACTGAGGTTGATTTTTCAACCTAACATAAATCCCTGATGAGTTTGAGCATAGGACAAAGAAATTTTCTCATTTCAAAAAAACCTGGATGATGTATACTCTTCAAATATTTAAAATAACTAGTTTTTAAAGTTCTGAGACAATAATAATAGGATGAATGTGTATTAATTACTTACTGCTACATAAGAAACCACTCCTGAAACTGGTAGCTCTAAAAAGAAGAGTTTACTATTTTTATTAATAATAAGGCTAGAAGCCCAATAAGTTCAGCTGATGGTTGCAGTGTTCTTCTGGACTCGGCTGTGCTCACCCAGGCATTAGGGTTAAGAACAGTGTGGGCTGGCTAATCTACAATGGTATCATCCACATGTGGAAGTTGTCTGGCTGGTCTTGTTCTCATGGCATGGTGTATATCCTAGAGAACCGTGTAACACGCAAGGTCTTCGCGGCTTAGACTTACAAGGCTCATTGATACTCTACCACTTCCAAGGCATTATATTGGTAAAAGCAATCGTAAAGCCATCCCAGGTTCATTTCCAATGGTAAACAGATACCACTTCAAAGAACTATAAAGTCATATTGAATGGGGCATGGGATACTTGGAGGGGGACAATTTCAGAAACTGGTTTATCATTTTCTACCTCATAGTCCTCAAAACTCATGCGTCTCGTGCATTCCAATTACGGTCAGTTTACCTAAAGAGGCTTTAAAGACATATGTAATCATGGTGCTTCCCTCGTGGCTCAGATGATACAGATTCTGCCTGCCAATGCAGGAGATGAGGGTTCCATCCCTGGTCTGGGAAGATCCCCTTGAGAAAGAAATGGCAACCCACCCCAGTATTCTTGCCTGAAGAATCCCATGGACAGAGGAGCCTGGAGGACTACAGTCCATGGAGTTGCACAGAGTCAAACATGACTTAGTGACTGAACAACAACCACAATCCTGACATCAGGTTCAAAATCCAGAATTTTATCATCTATATCATTACAGATGTAATTGTTCAGATGTCCCTCATTTCTTGACCTGAGGACCTATGTTTGCAAAGATAACTGATCTGTCACCTAACATTCCCAAGATACAACAATGAGAAAGAAGCAGGATAACTACAGTAGATACATATAGGAAGCCCACACGTTTGATAAATGAGTTTTGTTGGTGAAGAGCCCAAGCCTTCAGCAGGGCTGAAACACATGGGAAATTATTCAGACTGTAAAAAGGTCTCGTGGTTCCTAAATATTTTATGAATAGAAATCAACTGGAGAAAGCTATTTATCTTTTCATGTAGGCAATTTTTTCGAAAGTAACAAATGAGAAAAATGAACAAAAATTTCCCAGAGGATCTGCCAACAATACTAAATCAACATTCATTCTTCTTCACTGATATGCTTCTATTCAAAACTTGAAATGATGGAACTATTGATGGAACTTTGCTTCTAAGTATATGGTGTTCCAGATATCCCAGGATGAGAGTGCAAAATATTGATCAAAATAAAATCATTTTTCTCAATGCCATAACATTTTATCTATAACATTTTTGGTTAGGGAATGTAAAGCCATGTTTTAAAAGTGCTGAACTCACATAAATTTTATATGCCAATGTTAAGGTGAATATTAAACATTTTTATTTGTAATCCAGAAACAGGTTAATCTAGTTACAGATTTCTGTAGATAATAACTTTCTACATATTTTAATACCAAAGCGTTCAATTAGTCTTGGTACCCAAGAATAAGAGAATTGTAAACATGGAAATGGTTATCTAAGAGGTTATTTGTGGGGAAAAAAGTAAAAGGAATACCCCAGAGGTAGCAATCAAGAATCCTTAAATCAATGGACTTGGGGAAACACATCGAGGAAGCAGAAACTAGGTCTATTCATGCAATATTTCTTTTCCATGGGATAGATTAACCTGGAAATATATGCCCAGATGTAGTTCTGAATTCCTGTGGATCCACAGTGACTGCATTGTGCCTCTTAATCTCCCTTATGATAAATGAATATTTATGTTGGATTGTAGTTAATTCCTTTTGATAAAAGTCAAACTCACATAGAGCAAGGCTAAGAACTCTGAGAGTTGCCAACCTCCCAAATTGGATTAAACCTGTGAAACATGATTACAATGTAGCTTTAATTATATGAAATGTTTAGGTGTAAAGATTCATAGGTACAATTTTCTAATTTGAGAAATGATTTTTTCAGAATATCTTGCACTGAAAAACTAGAAAGATGAAAAAACAAAACATAAATAAAATATAGTAGGTATAACTTTCTGGAAAACATTAGGAACAAAAGGAGTTGTGTGGCAAGTGGCTAGAAAGGAGAAAATTCTAAGGTGTGAGCCTTTTATTCTGTCCTGGGTTTATGTCAAGGGATTTGCAAACTGGACAGTGATAGCTGAGAGGCTAAAAAACACCAATTTTGATAAGCTCTTGTGGCCAAGGAGAAAACCTTCACTTCAGTGGATATAAATAGGCGGGGGCAGGGGATGGGGGGTATGCAGGGAAAGCAGGCTGGGTTTGCAATTGGGAGAAGTTAGAATAAGCGTGGTTTGAAAATTTAATAGCCAGTGCAAAGCCTAAAACCCACATTAATCATTTGCATCCTGATTAGTAGAAGGGGTACTGTCCTTCCTTAATTGTTTAGTAGAGGCAAAATAAATTCTCCCTGTAGAAAATATGAAATAATTTAGGAGAATTTACAGAAGTGCAAAAAATTGAAAATCCAATTGATGGGACTATCAATCAGTGAGACAGTCACCTTCACCACTGAATAAAGGGTGCTGAAGTAAGGGTGCTGAAGGAAGCAAGATATGACTGGTGATCTACGAAAAAATGAAGACATTGTACACAGTTTACATGCTACTATAAGCAGACCCACCTTTAGTTTATGGAAACGCATTGCTTTATCCTTTGGCTAAAGTAAATGTTAGAAATTTGCCAGCAAGACAGAGATAATGCTAGTCACCATGTCATTAAATACTTACATTCCAATACTATTTTGTTCGTTCTTAATCTGATAAACTTTTATCTTATTGGTAAACTCATATGGTAAGTATCTAGGATTAGCATTATCAAAGCAAGAGTGAAGTGTAAAGCTTCAAGACACAAGCTACTTGAAGACTTGGGCTTCTGCAATGTAACAATTAAAATGATTTGAAAATATACTCATGAAATCCTAAATCACAAATATATGCTTTGTACTCTCACAACTTAAAATACTGACAAATCACATATTTATAGACTATATACGTATATATTAGAAAATGTCTTGGAGGTTATACAATTATTCCATTCTATTTTGGTGGCACAGTTGGTAAAGAATCTGCCTGCAATCCAGGAGATGGGGGTTTGATCCCTGGATTGGAAAGATCTCCTGGAGAAGGAAACGGCAACCCACTCCAGTATCCTTGCCTGAAAAATCCCACAGACAGAGTACCCTGGCAGGCTATAGTCCATGGGTTCACAGGAGTTGGACATGACTTAGAAACTAAATCACCACCAAAAGATTAATAATAATGTATTAAATACATAACTGAAAGTAACCCACCCCAGTGAATGATTTAATAACACTCTAATTAGAATGGCAGATTAAATGTAGTTGAAGGTAGCATATAGCAATTAATTCTAAAAGAAGATTGAATAAATCGATATTGATAGAACAGAAGAATCAAAAAGATGACCTTTTGGAGATAGGCTTGAAACGGACAGAGAAAGTTGTTTACAAGAAGTCTTGTATGTTAGGCTAAAGAGTAACCATGTTTGAATAATTCCTACCTATCTTTTCTATTTCAATTTAGACATTACTGTTTTCAGTAAACAATGAACTGATCACACCTGGTCCTCAGACATGACTTCTAAAACTTGAATTTCTATCGGCTATCTCAAAATCAAGATAACTCAGGATTTCATTTGCTTTTTTTTTTTGTTTCAAACCACCTACCCTATTTCTCATTCTTCAAACTTCTAAGCCATTGTTTTTGTATCCTTACTGTTTAGCCCCAGGTTCCATGTTGATTACTTAAAGTCATTGCTATCATCTACTTTTATTCTCTAGATTCTATATATCCCAGGTGCAGTCTATCCCTCCTCTTCTATCTGAAATATATCCACTTCTCTCCATTTTTGTTTTGTTCCCCAAAACTTAATTCCAAGTCATGATTTGTCACAAGGGTTATCACAATACATTCCCTTCTTCTCTTCCTGAGTTTGCTTTCAGCTTGTCTGCTCACCCAGTGTGATTTATTTTAAGTACACTTCTGAATGTGTTGGTCCCATGATGACACCTTCAGTGAATTTCTGTGGCACTTAAAATTCTTATGTTGTGAAACAACTATTTATGATCAGGCTCCTGATCATGTTTCCAATCTTCTTTTTTTAAGAATTAAGTGTACATTCAAAATTAAGTATACATTTTCTTGGATGTGTTTTCCATCTATCTATATTTTTCCTAGATCAACTCATATGACATCATGCTCATCAGACAATTTAGAATTTAGGTTAAAAATCTAATCTGTATTTTATATACGTTTTTTCCATATCTCTGTCAATCTTCTCTTTCCCTGTCTCTGACTCTATATATATACAGAATTTTTCTCTTTCTGTCTCTATATATTCTATCATATGTATGTGTGTATATAGTATATATATATATATATATATATATATATATATATATATATAGTCTCTCACATGTATTGCATTGTATTTGAGATATTTGTTGATTATACTCTGATATCTTTCTATTTTCATTAATTATGTTAGGCACTAATCAAGCCCCTTTGACCTAAAAACAGGTTCCAAATGTGATCTTGAAAAAATCACATTTAAAAAACATTTCCTTATTTCTAATGGTTTATTGGGAACAAAAATAGCCAATCTATAAAGAAACAAAAATAAGCATAGCATATATTTTCCAAACAACACTAGACTGCAGAAAACACCAGGGATTATGAGGAAATGTTAATTTAATAGAACTTAATAGCAGGACATATTATCAATTAAAATTAAGAGTACTATGAAATACATTAACAGAGATGTAAAGAACCAGATATTTTTCTCTATTCATACTTTCTCATACATTTTCTTAAGAGAGAGAACAAAATTGAAATTGTTCAACAATTCATGGTAAACTCCTCCTATCAATAAAAGCCAACCCAAGACAATGAATTAACTATATATGTAGTCTAATATAAAAAAATCATAGGTTGACAGTTTTTCAGCAGATATAGGAACACATATATTCAAATTTCACAGTTAAGTTAACCCTCCTGCACTGTTGGTGGAAATGTAAATTGGTATAGCCCGCTATGGAAAACAGTATGGACGTTCCTTAAAAAACTAAAATATGACCTTGTAATCCCTCTTCTGCATATATATCCAGATAAGGAAGATGTGGTATATATATATACAGCAAAATATTACCCAGTCATAAAAAATAATGAAATAATACCATTTGTAGCAACATAGGTGGTCCTACAGATTGTCATACTGAGTGAGGTAACTCAGAGAAATATTGTATAATAACCCTTATATGTGGGACTCTAAAAAGAAATAATGCAAACAAACTTACTTATAAAACAGACTTACAGACTTAAATAAAAATTTATGGTTACCATGGGGGAAAGGTAGGGGGAAGGAACGGTTAGGGAGTTTGAGGTCAACATGTACATACTACTATATTTTAAATAGATAACCAAAAAAGACCTACTGTGTGGCACAGGGAACTCTGCTCAATGTTATGTGGAGTCCTGGATAGGAGGGATATTTGGGGGAGAATGGATACATGTATATGTTTCACTGAGTCACTTTGCTGTGTGCCTGAAACAGTCAGACTGTCAATCAGCTACACTTCCATATAATACATCATATATATAGGCAAATATAATATATAAAAAAATAAACACATGATAATCATTTCACAATATATCACATATATAAAATCATATAGTGTACACCTGAATCCAGTACAATATTAGATATGTCAATTATATCTCAATAAAATATATATTAAAAATAACTATCAATAAAATGTAGCTAAAGTTGACTGTATCTCCCTGAAATTGATAGAGATGATTTATCCTGGAACTACATAGATCTGAGTTCAACTAACGGGATATGTACAAAACACACAAATTCAGAGATATGGGAAGTAGTTTGGCAGTTGCCAGGGTCGTGGAAAGGGTGAATTGGGAATATTAACGGGTGGCATCTCTTTTTAGGGTGATGAAATATTTTGGAATTAGAAGTGACAGCTGTACAGCTTTATGAAAATACTAAAAACGGCAACTACATGTCTGCTTTCAAAGAATAAATTTCATGGGGTATGAGTTATATCTCAATTCTAAATAATTTCAAAAATAATTTAGGGGAAAGAAAATTTAAATATACATAGCTTTCCAAGTTGGATTTTTAAATTACCTTTTCCTTATGAGTATATTTTAGATAAATCTTTCCCTATTTTCCAGGCAAAGAACAAATAGTTTCTTTGTCCAAGCTTACAGGGCTAGGGAATGTTAAAGACAGATTTTTGTATCCATGAGCATAATATCTAAATCATATGCGTATGAGAAAAACTTTTTTCTCTGTCATCTCCTCACTGAAGCATGTCAATAAATGTACCTGGGTCTGGCTCTTTGTTCACAAGATACATCTTCAACTATCTTTCTCAAATTACTATATTCCTCCTTTTCAGCATCATTCACATTTAACATGCTCCAGGAAACCATCATTAAATTTTGAAGAAACAAGTTATTTTCTTTCTGTAAACTCAATATATTTCCTTTTGAAAATTAGCTATGAATATTCTAATAGCCATCATTTAATAACAAGATTTTTATATACTGATAAACTTTGAACAGTTCATGGTATGTGACATTCTTTTTATATTACTTTGAACTTTAAATACTTGCATGATTGATAGCAAATATAACACTTCATTATATTTGTTCCTGTTGTTGTTCAGTCACTAAGTCATGTCCGACTCTGCGATACCATGGACTGTGTAGCACACCAGACTCCCCTGTCCTCCATTATCTCCCGAAGTTTGCTCAGATTCATGTCCACTGAGTCAGTAATACTATGTCCATTGTATAAGGTCTTATAAAAAACACAAAACCTATGTTAAAGAAATGCAGGCTAAAAAAACACTTTTAACCTAGGTTTTGTCATGGGAATGGGTGATAATGAAAGTTTATTTTACTTCCTTTGTGTCATTTAATTGCAAAATAACCTTTGGTTCACAGAAATACCTGTGATATGAAAGTCTTTTTCCTATGGGCCAGGTTTGATTTCACATCATTTTACATGTAAATATATATTTGGGCTTCCCTCGTGGTTCAGAGAGTAAAGAATAAACCTGCAATACAGGAGACCTGGGTTTGATCCCTGGGTTGGGAAGCTCTCCTGGAAGGGGGCATGGCAACTCACTCCAGTATTCTTGCCTGAAGAATCCCCATGGGGTCACAAAGAGTCAGACACCACTGAATGACTAAGCACACATATATGGCTTGTAAGGCATGAGTATATAGTTCAAAGTTACAGTTACATTAGAGTATTTAATGCACATTTCAGGGGTTAAAGTGTTGCTATAACAGCAGATGCATTATACCCCTTTGAATCACTGACTGTCCATTTGAAATCATTGTATTTGTCAAACTCATTGTATAATTTGAAATATTTGACCCTAATAAAAGTGGAAATCCTATAACTCTAAATTTTCACTAATATTCACACTTTCAGCACTTGACCTATGATTTGATATTCAATCAAAAATTACAGGCACAAATCTGTGGTTGAGCCATATATAAACAGTATTATTCCTCTTTCCATTATTACTATTTCAAATGGAAGGAAGGAAATTTCAAAATATTTCCCATATATGTCATAAAAATGATGAGCAGAAAGCATTTTCTTTTTAACTGCTTTTAAGAAAGGGAAATAATATACACAAAGCCTTAAAAGTCATTTTTGAAGTTATTTTGTCAACTTGAAATCTAATTTTCTTTCTAAATTTTCAGAGACTTTGTGACAAACTGTCAAACAAAATATCGATTCTTTACCTAAATTCTATAGCAAAAGTAGCATATTACTCAGTAAAAATTGTAACAGAGTATAATTTTTATTCATGCAATTTTCCAAGTCTGATTTAATAAGAGTTTAAAATGTAATCTAAGAATCTTAAAAATTAAATTCAATGAGAGAAAGCAATATAAAATAAAATATATAATAGTTTCTCAAAATTCTTTTAACAGAGGTATAGTCTTTTTCTTCATTGACCCTTATTCTGAATGATTTTCAGAAATATGCATAATTTAAATTTATTGCTTGTTATGTTTTATTTTTCAGTACACACAAAAAATACAAGTACTAATACTTATCAATATTGTTTTACAGTTAGCTATTTCTGGGGCATTTTCCTTCTTAAAATTAATGAGCAGTGTTGACATTTTCTCTCATTTTTCATCTCTCAAGTGAATTCCTCTACATACCTTCTCATGTAATCTGAATATATTAATCTATCACCATTTAGGGTTACCAGACAACAAAAGAGTCTCAAACTAAGGGTCAAAGTAACCATCAGATCTTGACAAAGCTTAGGAATTCTTGGTCAATTCCAAGAATGAGTATTCACAGCAGTAATCATCATTGAAATTTTTAATGGACATTCTTTTTATATTAATAGACAATATTTATTTTAAATAATATTAATAGAATGTTTAAAATATGTGTATAAATTATTTTTTTCAAAATGTAAGCAAAAGACATGTACAACTGAAAACTTCAAGACACTGATGAAATAAATTGAAAAAAACCTCATGAAAAAATATATTCATGCTCATGGATTGGAAGAATCAATATTGTTTTCCATACTACCCAAAGAAATCTACAAATTCAGTATAATTCCTATCAGAATTTCAATGGCATTTTTCACATAAATAAAACAATTCTAAAAGTTGTATGGAACCACAAAAACCCATATAGTCACTCAATGTTGAGAAATAAGAACATAGCTGGGAGCATCACGCTTACTGATCTTAAACTGGATTTTAAAGATGAACATGGTAATGGCATAAATACATATATACAGATCAGACATACAGACATTGAGATCATGCAAAATGCCAGGCTGGATGAAGCACAAGCTGGTATCAAGATTGCTGGGAGAAATATCAATAACCTCAGATATGCAGATGACACCACCCTTATGGCAGAAAGCAAGGAAGAACTAAGGAGACTCTTGATGAAAGTGAAAGAGGAGAGTGAAAAGGTTGGCTTAAAACTCAACAGTCAGAAAACTAAGATCATGGCAACTAGTCTAATCACTTCATGATAAATAGATGGGGAAAAATGGAAACAGTGAGAGACTTTATTTTGGGGGACTCCAAAATCATTGCAGATGGTAACTGCAGCCATTAAATTAAAAGATGATTGCTCCTTGGAAGAAAAGTTATGACCAACCTAGATAGCATATTAAAAAGCAGTGACATTACTTTGCCAACAAAAGTCCATCTAATCAAAGCTATGGTTTTTCCTGTAGTCACGTATGGATGTGAGAGTTGGACTATAAAGAAAGCTGAGCACCAAAGAATTGATGCTTTTGAACTGTGGTATTTGGAGAAGACTCTTGAGAGTCCTTTGGACAGCAAGGAGATCCAACCAGTCCATCCTAAAGGAAATCAGTCCTGAATATTCATTGGAAGGACTGATACTGAAGCTGAAACTCCAATGCTTTGGCCACCTGATGTGAAGAACTGACTCATCTAAAAAGACCCTAATGCTGGGAAAGCCTGAAGGCGGGAGGAGAAGGGGATGACAGAGGCTGAGATGGCTGGATGGCATCCCAACTTGATGGACATGAGTTTGAGTAAGCTCCAGAAGGTAGTGATGGACAGGGAGGCCTGGCGTGCTGCAGTCCATGGGGTCACAAAGGGTTGGACACAACTGAGCAACTGAACTGAACTGAACTGAACAGATCAACAGACAAAAGAGAACAGAAGAGAAACTCCAGAAAGAAATCCACACATATATGGTTTATTAATTTACAACAAAGAAACCAAGAATATGCATTGGAGAAAGAGCAGTGTCATCTCCAAGTTGTGTTGGGAAGACTGGACAGAGAAAAAATAAAAATGGGCCAGTATTTATACAAAAAAAACTCAAAATGGATTAAAGACTAGAACATGAGACTTGAAACCATAAAACTCCTAGAAGAAAACAGATAATTAGCTCTTTGACTACAGTCTAGGTGATTTTTTTTTTTTTTTGACACTAAAAGCAAAGGCAAAAGACTCCACAAATAAACAAGTGGGATCACATCAAACTAAAAAGTTTCTGCACAGCAAAAAGAAACCACAAGCAACATGAAAAAGCTTATGAAATAGGAGAAAATGCTGGAAAATCATGTATTCAATAAGGCATTAATATTCAAAATGCATTAAGAACTCAAAGAATTCAATGGCACAAAAGCAAACAATCCAATTAAACAATGGGCAGAGGATGAATAGATATTTTCCCAAAGAAGATATACAGATGGGCAACGGGTACTTGAAAACATGCTAAACATCACTAACACAGAGGGAAGTTCAAATTGAAAGTATAATGTTATCCCCTCATAGCTGTTAGAATGGCTATTCTCAATAAGGGAAGAAATAACAAGTGGTGGTAAAACTGTGGAGATAAGGGAACCCTTTTTTGTTGTTGATGGGAATGTTAATTGGAGCAGACACGATGCAAAACAGTATGGAGGTTCCTCAAAAAAGTAAACAATAAAAGTAACATATGATCCAGCAATTATATTTCAGGCTATTTATCTGAAGGAAACAGAAATCACTAACTCATAAGGATATTTGCACTCCCACATTTACTGTTGCATTTTTCACAGTAGCCAAAACATGGAAGCAACCTAAGTGTTCATTAGCAGAAAAATGGACAAAGAAAATATGTTGTATATGTACAATGTAATATTATTGAGTCTTGAAAATAGAACGAAACGTTGTCATTTGTGAGCACTTGGATAAATCTTGAGGGCATTAGGTTAGATAGCAACACCAGGAATGGCTTTTATCAATCAAAAATACACTAACAAACTTACCCTTTTTGGTCTATGTTCAAAAATTCAAGAAAAAACTCCCCTTCATGATACTGCTATAGCTTTCCAATATCAATAGAGGTTTCTTCAGGAAAGGGACATCTCAGGGAATAGCACTGACATTTTTATCAAGCTTACCAGTTGAGAAAGTATATTACATGCATCGGTTAGGTAGTTAAAATAGGAAAAAGGAGTCCATAATAGTGGTGGCTAAAAGACAAAGAAAGGAAAAAGCCTGGGAAAAGAGAACAAAGGAAGGTCCAAGGACCAGAGTGAGAACCTCAGTTAAAACAAACAGCCCTCTTGGCTAGTCAATTTACATAGGGCGGGCTCAGGGGGAGGAGAAAAAAAACATATAAAAAGAGGAACCAAAATTGACCCTGGGGCCTCTCTTCTCTTTGCATCTTTTGGGTAGGCCAGTCCTCACACCTGGAAGATGTATTTTCCTTTGCTTGCCAAATAAAACTGAGCTGTAACACTAGTCCATCCCTTGCTTTACATTTTTGCTGTGGCGAGACAGAACCGGGAAATCTATGAACTCCCCCGACACATCTTACTTATGTCTATCAATGGCGCAAGGCAGATAGGATAAAGATTATCACTATACTGCTAATGGGGAAAATGACAAGATGACACACTATTTAGGTCATTTAATTTCTTAGGAAAACTCTATGTAATATTAAGGATTGTGATTACTTTTTTTAAAAAGGTCCTTATCTTCCAAGTATATTATTGTTAATACCATTAACACAACTTTAAATGCTTGGTCTGGATAACTCAAAAAGGCTTCTTGGATAATCAGTTAAATAATAAATTGATCTAGGCCAAAGTGAGAAAGATGAAAACTGAGAAATAAGGAAGGCTTCCAGCAAGAGCAGTAACTTAGGCAGAAGTCTTGAAGTGTGAAATTATAGAATATATTCTATGAATGAAGAAATCAGTATAATGGTCAAAAAAAGGTGAGGTTATAGAGCTGAAGAGATTCAACTGTAAAAAATATGCTGAAAGTCTCTTTCTTCAAATGTGTGGAATATAATTTGATGTTTTGAACAGTGGCTTTCCAAGATCAGATTTATAATTTAGGAAGATCATTGTGGCATGTAAGGTGTACATTTGATTGCAATAACAAAAATCTAGAGATTAGAAAAGAAATTGGAGATTTACAATAATCCAGGCAAAACATTCAAGAACCTGAAAAAAGATATTGGCACTGTGGATTTGAGATAACTAATGATACTAAAAGGAATTATACAGACAGAAAGATAGAATTTCCTGTATGATTTGCAAAAGGGGATAAAAAGCAGGGCATTGTGATTATAGTGGAATTCAGGGAGAAAAATAGAAATAAACTATGTAATTGGTGGGGAAAGGATTTTGGAAGATTATGAGGATTTAAGGTTTTATTTGTGTTAAACAAAGGGCCATGGAGGTCTTGACTACAAAAGAAACACAATTTGCACTATGATTAAAATCAGTTTGGCTGGCCTGTGTTTACAATAGACCATGGAAAATAAAAATGGAAGCAGGGGGATATACTACCTAATGTGGTAATTCAAGTGAGAGAATAGTGGCTAAGACCAGGGTGGTCAAAGTGAAGAGTGTAAAAGGTGGTTAGATTCAAGATATATTTTAAATGTAGAGGCATTTTTTCATGAAAGACTAGGCATGGGTTTGACTTAAAGAGGAGATTAAACATTTCTCCAAAGACCTTCATCTGAACAACTTGAAAGACAGATTTACTAACATTGTAATAGGAAAATCTGAAAGTGGAGCAGAGCATTACAGATTGGGGCATGCCAGATTTAAATTGTTTATTAGGTATTTGAGTAGATATCTCCAGTGGCATTTATGTATATAAAGTAAGTTGAGAATTTTTGGAAAGAAATATAAATAACCATTGTAGACAGATTTAAAATTATGCAAGGGGGGAATTCCCTTGAGGTCCAATGATTAAGAATCCACAATTTCACTGCAAGGGGCATGGGATCGACTCCTAGTTGAGGAACTAAGAACCCATGAGCCATGCAGTGCAGCCAAAATATATAAATAAATAAAATTATGAGATGGGATGAGATCATCAAGACAGTGAAAATACATAGAAAAGAGAACCATGGGGAGAAATTTGGAACACTGGTTGAATAGTAAACAGTCAAAGAGATTAAAAGAAGCAGCTAATGAGATACAAGGAAAACTAAGAAAGTATAGTATTTTGGAAGTTAAGTAAAAGAAGTAGGTCAAAGGGAGTTGAACTGTCAAGTGAGATGAACAATAATAATTGATCACTAAATTTAGCAATGAAGAAGTCATTGCTCACTTTGATGATAGCAAGGTGGTGTGATAGTCAGAGACAAAAGCATCTGATAGAGTTTGGTGTGACTGGAAACTGGAGAGCAGCTTGTAGGAAACCAAAACAAAACAAAAGAGTTTTGCAATAAAGAGTAACAAAGAACTGGGATATTCTTTGCTGGGTTACTTGGCAACCAGAGCAGTTTTTTGTCTACTTTCCAATTGTTTGCTGTCTCCTCTAAAAAAGAAGGGCTTCCCTGGTGGCTCAGATGGTAAAGAATCTGCCTACAATTCAGGAGACCAAGGTTAAATCCCTGGGTCAGGAAGGCCCCCTGGAGAAGGGAATGCCAATGCACTCCAGTATTTGTGCTTGAAGAATCCCATGGACAGAGGAGCCTGGTGGTGTACAACACATGGGGTCTCTAAGAGTCAGACATGACTAAGCGACTTAGCATGCTCTAAAGAAGGAGAGGCTTTACAAAATCACTGCTAGGATTTTGTAAGCAAGAGTTAGGGAAGATCTCCACTAGCTTCAACAAATCTAAAAGCACAGGGGTTGAAGGAATCAAAGGATACATCTGTTAATGATCTGATCTGTGCAAAGCACTGAGGTGCCTAATGAGCAGGTAGACTCCAAACAAAGTTGCTAGCAAACAAGGCTTTAGCTTTCTATCCCCAAAACACACCTACCCCAATGCCTCAAGAGCAACAATGGTTTCCTTTTCAATTCCCTCTTCCAAATCATCTAAGTAGCCTTTGTTATCAGATTCTAAACAGAAATTCTACCTGAAAAGATTCCGTATAAATTATATTCAAGAATTATAAACTTTGTGATATAAAAGAGACTATCTAAAGAAGAAAACAGTACAGCCACCAATTCCCTTGACTATTAACCCACATAAGGTTAATAACAGAAACCTAACACTTTTTGTACCAAGTTGAAATTTGAATTTTTAGAAATTTTATCATAAAGATGAGAAAAATTCCAAACTTACTACATGGGAAAGCAACAAATAAATACAATTTCAACTAAGAAAAAATTCAAACTATTAGAAAAGTAAAATACAGTATGATATTTTTTCAATATTACAAATATATTTCAGTTTAGGTTGTTAAATCTACCATAAGGTTTGAATTGAATATTGTAGTGTCTTATGAGACTGTAGATCTCTTACTAATTTCCATCTCATCTCTTGTATCTATTTCTTAATTCTAGTATTATGTCATCTATAGTTTAAGGGAATAACATTTCAATTTAACTTAGCTTACCTAATTTTTATTTTGGTCAAGTTGTTTAAATTGTCAGAAAAGATATTATAAATGTCATCGCAGAAAAATACAGGCTTTTAGGCATAAAATGGAAATGTATTTCTGTTTAGATGTAAGCACAGTATGTGTCATTTTCCAACTGAATATCGCAATATAGGAGAGTATAAAATATTTTTATTTGAGATATAAGGTATATTATTTCTTATCATTTCCCATGTTTTTTTCCTCCTGTGTTTTTTGTCATATTTACTTTTGTCCTACTCTCTTTAGCCTTTTTTTATTTTTACTGTTTGATCATTTTCCATCTTCTCCATAATTTGTTCTTTTCTTTCCTCTCATATCACCTATTAATATTAAACAGTCAACAAGATTAGAGTTTTTGTTCCAAATATTTTTAAAGTCTGATTCTTCTATTTTATTTCCCCATAATGTTACATGGTTAAAGCAGAGATTTATCTTAAGTAAAAATAGGATTTGCTAGCTGACAATTTTTCTGAGTTACTTGTATTACCTGGTAGTAGTTAATTAAATTAATTTGTATTAGACTTCTGTAACTTAAGATTAAATACTGCAGAGTAATATATCCAGAGTAATCATTGAAATGAAACAAATATAGAACTAAAGCTAATCAAGGGAAATGGAATATAAATAAGTCATAATGTTTAGTTGCTCTAAATCTTGAAGAAATTACAAGTATGTAGGTAACTAAATACATATTAAAGAAATTGTAACCAGTATACCTGTACTACAGATATACTGTAAAGTAAATTTTTGAGGCTGAAATGAAATTACATTAGGTCACAGCTGTGATATATATGAACAAATGAAGAGCAAAGGCTGTTGTGCACATGTTCAGTTCAGTTCAGTTCAGTTGCTCTGTTGTGTCTGACTCTTTGCAACCTCATGGACTACAGCACACCAGGCCTTCCTGTCCATCACCAACTCCCAGAATTTACTCAGACTCATGTCCATTGAGTTGGTGATGCCATCCAACCATCTCATCCTATGTCATCCCCTTCTCCTACCGCCCTCAATCTTTCCCAGAATCAGGGTCTTTTCAAATGAGTCAGTTCTTCACATCAGGTGGCCGAAGCAATGGAGTTTCAGCTTTAGCATTAGTCCTCCCAATGAATATTCAGGACTGATTTCCTTTAGGATGGACTGGTTGGATCTCCTTGCTGTCCAAAGAACTCTCAAAAGTCTTCTCCAAATACCACAGTTCAAAAGCATCAATTCTTTGGCACTCAGCTTTCTTTATAGTCCAACTCTCACATCCATACATGACTACAGGAAAAACCATAGCTTTGATTAGATGGACCTTTGTTGGCAAAGTAATGTCTCTGCTTTTTAATATGCTGTCTAGGTTGGTCATAACTTTTCTTCCAAGGAGCAAGTGTCTTTCAATTTCATGGCAGCAAGTCACCATCTGTAGTGACTTTGGAACCCAAAAAAATAAAGTTGCTGACTGTTTCCATTGTTTCTCCATCTATTTGCCATGAAGTGATGGGACCAGATACCATGATCTTAGTTTTCTGAATGTTGAGCTTTAAGCCAACTTTTTCACTCTCCTCTTTCACTTTCATTAAGAGGTTCTTTAGTTCTTCATTTTCTGCCATAATGGTGGTGCCATCTGCATAGCTGAAGTTATTGATATTTCTCCCGGCAATCTTGATTCCAGCTTGTGCTTCATCCAGTCCAGCATATCTCATGATGCACTCTACATATAAATTAAATAAGCTGAGTGACAATATACATGTACTCCTGTAGATAAATATAAAGGATGATGTATAATTTCGTTATATTTAGTTCTTTTTAGAATTAAGGCCTATGGGTTTACAATAATGAAAAAGAAAGTATACACTATGTAACACTTCAGAGAGGAAAAAAGAAATATATGATTGTGAATTTTCAATATATAGCCTGATATAACTTAATCCTAATTCTAATAAATTGTGATGTCAACAATAAATATTTTAATATCCAAAGAAACTAGTAAAACATAAAAGATGTGTCTAGAAACCTAATAAATAATAATTGAATATTAACAATACTCATTATCATACATTCATACATGTAGACAGTAAAAGAGAAACTGAGAAACCAAAGGAAAACAGGATAAGAAAACAAATAAGAAAGAAACAAAAAACGAATAAGACAGCAGACCCTAAAACAACCATATCAATAGACATTAATTAAATGTGTTAAACTCCCTAATAAAAAGACAGAAATTGCTAGATTGCCTAAGAAAAGGAATATGCAACTATACACTGCCTATAAGAAATGAACTTACAAAATACTGAAACAGACAGGTAAAAATAATGATCTATAAAATGTATATCATGCTCGGGAAAACACAGGCATAAGAATCTGGCTGAAATGCTAAAAGCCCAAAAAACAAAACAAACTAAAACAAACGTTTATGCAAAAATAATACTCACTAATGATAAATGGTTAACATATTAGGAAGTTATAACAAATATAAATGTATTTGAATTTAATGTCAGAGATTTAAAATATATAGAGTGAACACTGACAGTTAAATCACAATGAATGACATTAACTTCCCCCTCTTAGTAACTGATATAGTAACTTGACATAATTTCAGTATGGGCACAGAAAATCTGAATGATACAATCAATCACAGCCCCTATTAACATTTATGGAACACCAAGCTCCCACACTACAGACTTTACAAATTGACATTCTCTTCAAGTACACGTGGCACTTGCACTAGGACAGAATATATGACAGTCATGAAGTAAGTCAGTATATTAAAGAATACACCAGAGAGAAAGAACTCTAAACACAAAATAATAATAATTTACATATCAGCAAAATAAAACAATTCTGAATCAGAAATACATTCTGATTTCTAAATAAATTATGTATCAAAGAAAAACTTCAAAAATATTTTGAACAATGATAATAACAACAGCACATATCAAATTATTTAGGTCTATTAAAGCAATACTTGGATAAAATTTCAATGTTCATATTAGATATTTATGTTCCTTTAAATTTAAAGAAACGTTTAAAAATCAGTGATCCATGTCTCTAGAACATGAAGCTAGAAATAACATGAAGAATAAATCAATCACAACATAGACAGTAGAAATAAAATAAAATGCAGACATTAATCAAATAAGACAAATATGCTGCTTAAAAAGGTGAGGAGATGGATAAAAAGGTAGCTTTGCTATTTAAAATAAAAGAGAAAATAATCACTAAAAATTGCAAGAATGAAAGAGAAGATCTGACTACACATTTGATAAGAAATGAATAACAAGATTGAACACAGAACAAAATAAAAGCCTCTATCTGCAATGACTTTAAAAAGAAGTTCACAATAAATTTAATGAAAAATGTGATGAACTTGAAACTCTAAAACCTGCAAAAGATTGCCAAGGAAATGTAAAGATCTCAACAAATGGAGAAATACAGGTTGAGGAATTTGCATTACTTAATTTCAATACTTATACTATAAAGCAATGTTAAATGAGGGTACTGACAAAAAGTAGACATTAAATTCAATAGAACACAGTAATGCATGTAAAATAAGACTGTTGGTTCGAAATCTGGGAAGCTTCCCAGGTGAAATATGAAGCTGATCCTTGTGCACGAGGGGCGGTGAGAAATCAAAGAAAAAGGCAGATTACTCCAGATTGGAGGGTGGCAGTTTTATTGAGCAAAGGAACTAGCATCTTGGGAGGCCAGAAAATGAGCCAATCTCTTCACTTCACCTGTCTCCCTGATGAGTAAGAGTTTATACAAAAGCCTTAATTGGGTTTACTCCTGCACATCAATCGACAGTCTTAACAACACACTCAGAGAAGAAAATGGCAACCCACTCCAATACTCTTGCCTGGAGAATCCCAAAGGATAGAAGAGCCTGCTGGGCTACAGTCCATGGGGTCACGAAAGAGGGGTCACACAGGACATAGCGACTGAAGAGCAACACACTGCTCTCTCAAGACTGCTTCCTGGAAAAGGGCTCCCACTGTGGGAGACGTGGGCGAAAGGCAATTCCAAGGACGGGTTAGGGGGTGATGTGCTTCTAATTGCCCGGGTCTAACTTCTGTGTCAACTGTTTGTCACATCCTCTCTGTGACATTTCCAGATACAGACCCACATTTATATGGCCAACTGATTTTTAATACAGGTGCCAAGATAAACAAATGAAGAAAAATAATACTCTTTTCAGTAAATGTTGCTGAAACAACTGACTATTCACATATGTTTTTCTACTTCATATAAGACACAATTATATGGAACTCAAAATGGAACATAACTTACATGAAAGAGCTGAAACCACAAAACTTCTAGAAGAAGTTGTCAAAAGTTTGGTCATTTTTTGTGATAGGCTAGATTAGTCACTAGATTCAAGAATGAAAACCTCTCATCCTTTGCTTAATCTGGGAAGTGTTAACTGACTAGCGTTTATTTCTCTTTAAGTTTCTTTGTATCTGCTGTCCTTTACTAGTTTTAAAGGAAAGTACAATTTTTCAAAATTGATCCAATGATTTCTTATTATAATACAGGGAATAAAAATATTTTACATCCTTCTATACACAAATCAAAGATGATCTTCCCAAATCAATTTGAATTTATGGATTTGAATTCATTAATGAATTTATTAACGCATGCATGCTGCGTGCTACATCACTGTAGACGTGTCTGACTCTTTGTGACCCCATGGACCTTAGCCTGCCATGTTCCTCTATCCATGGGATTCTCCAAGCAAGAATACTTGCCATGCTCTCTTCCAGGGGATCTTCCTGACCCAGGGACTGAACTTATATTTCCTGTATCAGCAGGACGGATCTTTACCACTAGGACCCCACCTGGGAAGCCTGAATTTATAAATACTTTTCTTTAAATTATTAAGGGAGGAAGATTAGCAAGTGGTCAAAAGAAAACTTAACAGGAGTTGAACTGAGTTTCTCCTACAAACATACTGAAATGATAGAGCTACAATAAATTTTATGTTTCAGTGTGTTTATAATATGAGAATATAAAAAAACAAAAACATTTCTTGCTTCATAACAAATTAGAGATAATGTGAAAAAGCTATAATTTAAGTCTTTCTTCTGTTTGTTTTATTCCCTACAGCTTGTTTGAAAGTGGCAGTGATGCTAAAAAAAAAAAAAAAAGAAAAAGAAAAGAAAGTTCCCTTCAGAATATCAGAACAATTATTCCCTTGACTGTGCTTGCAGTAGCATTCATGGATTTCCTTAAAAATAAAAAGCAAGCAAGTAACAACTATGAAAACTATGGAAAATAACATCCTTTAAAATTTTTGGTTCAAAACAGTACTCTGTTAGTGTGCATAGCTCAGTCACAAGATACTTTGTGATTATAATAGCAGTGAGAGAAGCTTTAAAATGTGAACAGTACTCTGTCCTTTGCCCGGAGGGAATTTCCTCCCTGTAAAGTGAAAATGGGATGTGGGAATTGGGTTTTGTTTCCAGAATTTCAGGCACTCTCTGAGATGCCTCTTCTTTAGGAGCAGTACAATTAATTTCTACCTGCAGAGAGAGGCCTTTCACTTTCTGCAGCAGGAAATCTAAATTCTCACCCGTATTCTTCCCAGTATAAAGTGTGTAAAGCTGGGCCACCTACTTAATCATGTGTGTTGGTTGCCCTACACCATAAAAATGCAAAGGGACACCTGTCTTACTAGACTCACAGGGCTGTTTCAAGGAGAAAGAAGTGTACTGGATATGTGCATTTTAACACTTTAAAGTACAAAATATTAGTGAGGAATTTAAGTGTTACAGATGTCTTTTATCACTCCCTACCTCAAATTTCTGCTTCAAATGTTTATCAGATGAGTTATAAAGGCCTGCAGACAAGATCTCAAACAAAGCTAACAGACGTCCACAAGTGACAAGGTAAATCATTCCACTTGTAGAAAATCTGGGCGAAGACATAGATGTATATTTTGTTCTGAAGTCATCATGATATAGAGCAGGGCCCCATGGGGCTCCAGGCACAAAGCTCTTCTGTGTCCCTCATCCCTGTGATTATAGGAAACAGCCTTCAGTCAGTCTTCATGACCTTCCCTGAATTCCAGTGGAGAGATTCAATCAGTTGTTAATTAGGAAAGGGAGAGGATAAGAGATGAGGGGGAAATAAATAATCAAGAGCAGCCTTGGGATAAGGTTCTGATTCCCCATCAACAGACACATGCAACAATATCTTTGCACTGTTTTGCAGATACTGAAATCCCCTCTAGGTGGGAGAAATTAACAATTAACAAGGGTATGGGTATGTTGTCCACCTGAGAGTTGATGATTCTGACTCCTACTTACCTCACCACCAATCAATCAGAAGACTCTCCATAGGCTGACCATGCCTTCTCTGAACCATTACTATAAAGCTTTCCAATACCCTCTCCAAGTGAGGCAAGAGCCCACTCTGCCCCGCCTTTTCCTGGCAAAGTAATAAAGCTATCCTTTTCTATGTCACCCAAAATTCTGTCTCTGAAATTCCATTTGGCACTGATGTGCAGAGAAGCTGAACTTCCAGCATTGTTCAATCATGTCCTTCCAAACTTAGAAATCAGTAGTTTTTCCTCAGTTACATCAGAATAGGGAATCTGTCTCATCACAAGGAAATGACATATATTCCTTCTATTTCTTTAACGTTGTATCTATATGAAATGATGGTTGTTTATTAAACATATTGTGGTCATCATTTCACAATGTATTTAAGTCAAAGCATAACAGTGTACACCTTAACTTTATAGAAAACTGTGTCAATTTTATCCCAACTCAGCTGGGGAAGGGGAAGAATAGAGAATCTTTATTAAGAAAATTCAAAAAAGGAATCCCTGTCTTTCAACATTCTCTTCTAATGTATAGCACTGTAATATGACCCTATTACTAAAACTGGAATCAACAGTTATTCATGTATATAATTTCATCTGAAAGACATGTCTTCCCATGTTCAAAATCTGTACTACTTCTGGGAAGTTTCCACTAACTACTGAGAAATGAATTATTTCCTGACATATCAATAAACAAGAATGTCACAATCAGCAATTCAGTGTGAGGTGGTGAGCCCTAAAGGCAGTTAGGAAGGAGAAGAATATCAGCCATCAAGAGAAGAATAGTGTAGCCACTCCCCATGATGAGCCCCAAGGGGCTCCGGTTGTGTAAAACACAAGATACTGGCCCAGGATAGTTGAGATATATAGGAAAGGATTGATTTCAGTGAGCCCAGACTCTTGCATCTTCCACACATAGAAAAGCACTAAATTCCTTAACTTGGGATATCTGGTTTTCTTTAGTTAGCAATAATCTTTTGATATTCAGTCTACCTGCCTTTTGTTACAAAACTTCTAAATAATCTGACTTCTCACCATGCTCTCCTCAGAGCAGTTCTGTCCAGGTTCCTTGAGGTGTTATCTCCCAGGCTTGACGTCCTAAAAATTCTAACCAAATCAAACATAACTCTCAACTTTAAGGTTGTGACTATTTTTTAAGTCGACACTAGCTCACCCTATTTTATTTTAGTTTTCTGTCCTGAACTTTTATGGTACTTAAGTCTCTTGTTTTCTTGTTTTGCTATTTAAATGTCTTTCATATGCACATATAAAACACACACACATATTGAAACACACCCAGAGTGCTTTTGTGAATCCGTAGTGAAGGAGCAGGGGGTATTTTTATTCTAATAATAAGTGCTTTCTAAAGCTATCAAACTGCTATTGTGTACCAAAATTCTGGATGCATTTTAAAATCCTAATTCTCAGGATTATAGGTAATGGCATTTCATTCTTTGACTACAGAAATCAAAACTTGGAAAACTGATGTGACTTGCAAATTTGCAAAGATATTTCAACATCAGAACCAGGATTCCAGATAGATCCATTTAATTCCAAAACACATTTCTTATAAACTTCATTGCTGTCTGGCCCATTTTCTCAACTCAATTTTTTATCATCAGTGCCCTCAATGGTTTCTGCATGATTTTGATTCTTGGTAGGCTATACATACTTACAGTGGAATCTCAGTAAATACTTGCAGAGTGATGCCTGTCTACATATTGTTTTTTTGTAAGGATCCTGAAGGCAATTAAAAAGAAATCCAACTAATATCCAAACTGCAGATTATCAGGGATATGTGGACGCTTACACTATTCTTTTTCTATGACAAGTTCAAATAGAAAGAATACTAAATCTGGGAGTAAATACTATAAAAAAATAACTGAACAAGTTGTCTAGATACATAACATATTTTAGAGACAATCCCTGACTGATTTGGTACCATCTGATTTCAAACTTTGAAGTGTTTGGCTAGCACAAGACAAAATTAAGGATTATAGGAAAATGCATATCCACTGATACTTCCCAGCAGGCTTCCCGGCATGAGATGAGTTGGATGATTAAAACCATCTTTCCACTAACAACACAGATGGGAATTAGAGCCGATGGAAAGTGTAGAGACATGCCAAGAAGAGAAGGCCAATAGGCTATATCCAAGAAAACCGAGAGTGTGGCATTACCATGGTGAATTTACAAATTTGACACGGGCAGATATTTTTGTGCTTTTTTCACAAATCTATTCCATGTTCCTTAAATAGCACCTGGAATAACTGCTACTGAATTTACTGGATTCAGAATTAACCACTGAAAACAGTTCTACCTTTGAGAGAAAAAAAATCACATTAACCAAGTTCAATTTTATTTTTTAAAAAACAAAAAAAATTGTAAGTGACCCAGGGTCCAGAAAATATGTCTGCAGATGCAGTGAAATCTGTCACTTTAGATGGTTCTACGCTAGATTCCAATATTTTTGTAAAGGTGACTTTCTGTGTACAGTAATCAGAATCATGGGCAGATAAGTTATATCAATTAATTATTTAATGGTTTTGAGCCAAAATGGCATAATATACCCAATTCCGCAAAATACATGGACTAAATTATTGAATGAAATATTGAATATCCATCAACTACAGTGTTCTTTCTCTCTAGGCAATGTTTTAAAATATATTCCCTTTCATGATTCTGCTCCTATATAAATCCACATCAGACCAACATTCTTTTGTAATTGAGTCAATGTAGCTTTTAGAAAAGTTTATAAATTTTGTCAGCTCAAGTCTTGCATGGTGGCAAAGTATATTTAATTGAATTTGTTAAGCAGTTAACTTTTTTTCATTATTTAATACAACCCCCTTATTGTTCCAGTATACAAACTATTATTATGATTGTTATTTTATTTTCCAAATAATAGAATTGAAAAAAATGAAAAGCTTCATACAGCATGCAGTGATCACATACCAGAAATTAATTGATAAATAGTTATTGAATGTATGTGGTACATATTAAAATTTAAGAGAAATGGACAAAATTACATTAAAATATGCAGCAAATATGCATAACTATTATGATGAAGTAAAACTCAAAGAAAATAGTTTTAAAAATAGTATTTAATTTTTCTAATGGAATGCAGCATAGTATTTACTAAATTTCGCTATGTTGAAAGTGAAAAAGTGAAAGTATTAGTTGCTCAGTCATGTCTGACTCTTTGCAACCACATGGACTGTAGCCCACTAATCTCCTCTGTCCATGGAATTCTCTAGGCAAGAATACTGGAGTGGGTTGCCATTCCCATCTCCAGGGGATCTTCCCAACCCTAGGATATCTGGGTCTCCTGCATTACAGGCAGATTCTTTATATCTGATCCACCAAGGAAACCTGAAACTTCATTATAATGGAGAAGAATCCTCCAGTCACAGTAGCTTGAAATGAGTATTTAATTATCACGTGCACGGTATGTAGCTGTGGGTTGGCTACAGCTTTGCTCCAGGCAATTCCTGGCCTTCAGGGCTAAGGCTGTTTCAGGCTGCTCTATTTTGGGTATGACTGACATGTCTCAATTTTATTTCGGAACATAAGAAAAGGAGCAATATCTGTATAATACATGAATATTCTGTAGGCAAATAGAAGAGTAAGATCTGGTATAAGCATATAATATCCACATCTTGTGTGGCCACTGCATACCTACGCTTGCTCACATTGGCCAAAACTAGTCACATGGTCAATGTGAAGTCCTTGGAATAGTGAATTACCCTACCTCCTGGAAGGCATTGCAAGTTGTCTGTCACAGAAAGGGTGTGTCCTCTCAGGTCTCTTACAGGGAAGAGAGCTTGAGTCAATAATATATTACCATGGATACATGAGGATACACACATCAGAACATTTTAAACTGAAACCATAGCAAGTGACTGAATTTATATCCATGATAAGATTTACGGAGGTTTAGTCAGACACGACTGAGCGACTGAACTGAACTGAACTGAATTAGTAATGTGTTTCTTTGTTAGTGATTCTCTGTTATTGTTCCCAGTTTTGTATAAACGTAAGTTGTATGCAATTATTTTGGATAAATAATTTATCCAAATATCCATTTGAATATTTGGATAAAATATATCCATAAAAATATCCATTTTATCCAAATGCTTAGAAAAATAATTTTGCTTTATTTATGGCTAATATTTTGTTAAAAAACCAAGTATCTTTTTTTAAAATGTCAGTGGAAAGGTAGTTCCCAGGAGTCAAAACTGTAGGATTGAGTCAGACATCTTCTACATATTGGGAGGAGTGAAGAACGGTCCTGATTTTTTTACCTTTCTGTTCTAATGTGAATACTCCGTTGACAGTATCCTCATTGCTATGCTGTATAATTCTTAAATTATGTGACTATTATTAACTTAGAAATACATCTGTGTACTAAAATACAAAAGCAACTTCCAGAAATCAAAAAATCTATCTCTACTTTAACATCTGTTTTTGGTTTAGGGAGTAAGATATCTGTGTCTAACTATAATCACAAATAGATTTATATGTAAAGAAAAGAAAAAAACTGGATGCTTAGATAGGGATTTTTCATTTGCATTCATAAATAATCATCATGTGGGTCAAAGCTCTTCTTGCCTCACGAAGTTTATCTTTGAGAATTTCAGTTCTTAGACCAAAAATAGCCACTCCATTTGTACTATGATTTAACCCAGCAGACCTCTTGTTGAAGTTTTGTCGCTCAATCATGCCCCACTCTTTGTAACCCCATGGACTGCAGCATGCCAGTCTTCCCTGTCCTTCATCATCTCCTGTAATTTGCTCAAACTCATGTCCATTGATCCAGCAATGCCATCCAACCATCTCAGACCTCTATTGATGGAAATCTGAACATTGTCACATCCATTGCTGTTCACTGTATCACTGCAGTGAATAGCCATGTGCCTTCATTTTGTACAGTGCATTTGGTAAGGAATTTTAGTGTTGGAGTTTCTAGGTCAGGTGGTAAATGTGCAAGATTTGACAAATTGTCCCTCTCTTTTATGTGTTTTGCATCCTTATTAGCAATGAATTAAAGAAATTATTGCCTCAAGTTCCTCTCAGGACATGCTATGTTTAGATTTTTATGACTATAAATAAAAAATAATGTCCCTTTTTTTAAAATTTTCTGATTAGAAGAAAGTCTGAATATCTCTTCATGAAGTTAAGAATTACTTCCATGATATTTTCTCTTAAGTTTTGGTGTATATCTGTAGTCTCTCTCTCTTTTTTAAAAATTTATTTATTTTAATTGGAGGCTAATGACTTTACAATATTGTAGTGGTTTTTGCCATACGTTGACATGAATCAGCCTTGGGTGTACTTGTGTTCCCCATCCTGACTCCCCCAACGACCTCCCTCCCCACTATCTTTAGTCTCTTTTTAACGGGCCTCCCTGGTTGCTCAGTAAAGAATCTGCCTACAATGTAGGAGACTCAGGAGACATATGTCTGATCCCTGGGTCAGGAAGATCCCCTGGATGAGGAAATGGCAACCCACTCCAGTATTCTTGCCTGGAGAATCCCATGGATGGAGGAGCCTGGTGGGCTATAGTCCATGTGGTTGCAGAGTTGGACACAACTGAGCATGCACTCACACACACACACACACACACACACACACTTTTAACAGGGTTGTTGGACTTTTTGTACTCCATTGTTTAGAAGCCCTTGACATATCAATACCTTTTGTAATATAATATTTTGGACATACTTTGTTATAGAATCTGAATCTGTGTTGGATCTGAGATACAATTTGCAGGACCGAAATTTGGTTTAGTCCTTTCATGTAGATGCGGTTCTGAATTCAGCTAATACCATTTTGCCACTGAAACTGTGATACATGATTAACCATTAATATATCTTATTGGTGCCTTTGTCATCATGTGCCTCCTCCAAACCCATGTGAATTTCTAGATCTTCCAGCTTCCCACTTTCCTGTCAGCAACTCTCGTCTTCCACGTCCTCCCCAGAGTACACTCAGGCCTGTGCTGCTTCTTTCTTTCTGAGAATAGTGGCAGCATCTCTGAAGTACACAGCCATTCCCTTTCTTTTTCTTTTACTTGTTTATTTTTTTAACAAAAGACACCTTCATACTTCTCATCACTTAGGAAATTCCAACAGTATCGGCTCTCTGTCAGAAACAGGCTAAACGCCAAATACATACTTACTATATATCACAGTAAACCTATCAGAAATGCTAAGTTCACAATTTGAATTCCTGGTAGGAACTTTGTTAAAATATTCCCATTGAGGAATCTGGCAGAAATAAATTTATGTACCTCCAACTGGATATGAATATACAATTTTCACTTAAGAGGAAAAATTTTGTTCATTCTTGTAAGAGACTGAATAAAATAATTTTCCATACCCTTGAACAGGAGAGAAAAGCCATTACATTTCTAAGGACTGGGCCCTCCTTGCATGGAAGGATAGTGTGACAAATTGAAGATTATATGCTCTACAGATGGCTGCATTAATATGTTCACTCAATCTCACACATACACTTTTCTTGTAAGATGACTGACAGGTCTCTCAATGGGGTTTATGTTCTCTTCTTAGAAGCTGGGCTTTGACTAACAGATATCTCAGAAGCTATACTATATGATTTCCAATGCTAAGTCTCTAAAAAGGAGGGACTTTCCGCCTCTCACTTTTATCCAGAATGAATATTGGTTTGTGTGCCCAGATGGAGGGGGCACTGAGGAATAAGTGATATTAACAGCTACCAACTGTAGCATTTTTGAGATGCCATCTCAAACTATAGGCAGTGTGTGGGCTCAGCAGATTTAGATTTTAATCCTATTCACATTATGGGTACAGAAACTGAAATCTGTAGACTGAATTTTCAATGGTGAAAAGAGAAGGTTTGCTACTCTCTGACTCTTTCAAACTAAACTGGGAGAGATTTCATTTTGAAAGCTCTCCAATGCCCCAAGAGTGGAAGTAGAGAAAGAAAGCTCAGGTCATAGTAACCTTGCCTTTCTCTGTGACTAAAACACTCTTTACAGGCGAGATAAACATCATGAGATAGAAGTGGGCAACATTTGACCCTTTAGTTCAATGTTGGAAAATACCTGTTGTCTTTCAACTTGAAAGTATATGCTGGAGAGCTTTTGATTAAAAGCATAATCTCTGATTTCACTTCTGCTGCTTCCTGACATCTCATTTTGAGATTCATCAATAGACAAGACGTGGACAGTGAGGAGCCTTGTGGTCTGAACTGATGGCTATTAGGCACCAGTGTTTTCTACCACAGGAGCAACAGCAATTAAACTGCTTCCATCTTACAATCCTCACGTACTGAATTTCTGATGGTTGGGTGAGGACGCCCCTCTCCCATACTGTAAGTCCTAGGGGGCATCCTGAGCGCCTCACTGGTGAATTGCCATTTCCCACCCCAAGGGATTTTCCTAACCCAGGGATCAAACCCTGTGTCTTCCATGTCTCCTGCGTTGCAGGCAGATTCCAAGCCAAGCACAGTGAGCAGTTGACATTCCAGTTTCACGCCTGTTTTGACCCTCATGGCTTCTGAAGAATGCCATGTGACTTACAGTTTTGTATTAATAAACAGGGAAAGACTTCTTTTTCACCCTGTACTGACATCTGGAATTCTGTTATGCTCATGTTTCAGAGATCACAAACACGATAGGTCAAAGTGCAAGAAAACACAGGCCCCTTGTGTTTTCCAGAAAGCACATGTACCAGCAGGAGGGGCCATCCTCTCACCTTGAACCTGTGCCATTAATGCTTCTTGTGTTTTGCTTTTGCCGCAGGTATTTCTGCAGATGTTTTGGCTAATTAATTTGTTCTTTTATGGCTTCTGAATTGTAAGTCACAGCTGGAAAGACCTTGCTACTCTGAGGTTACAAAGGTATTCATCTGTGTTTTCTTCTAATATACAGAGAATAGAATTTTGGCATAAAATTTTTGATCCAGTTATAGTTTGTATCAATCTTGATGTACTTCTTTCTTTATTTATGATATAGTCAAGTCTTTCCCCTTTCATATCTTTCTAGGGTTTTGACAGCTCCAATTTCACAATCTAGTCTTTTATGCCATCTTTTCTCTGTGTTCCTGCATTTCTGCATTTTTTGTTCTTATCTACTTTCTTTAAAACAGAAAATACTTAATAAATGCATTTTTAGTTCATGTTGGAATATTAGATCAACATTTTTATCAACTATTGGGATGATCTTTACCATTTTCAGCTTTCTTACTGTATTGCTGTTTAAAAGTGGAATTTGTTCTTTGTGTTCTTAGTCACTGCAGCCAGTGAATTTTCAATCAATGAATTTTCATGAACTATTACTGGTACAGTTCTGGGCAGCAGCCATAGGACTGATCTAGAGTGGTTTTCCAAGCTTTCATAGTTAACTATTTTCTTTTTTATTTCTGTAAAGGGTTTAAAATTATAGCACTTTTGGCTCTCAAAGACCTACTAAAAAAAATCTTGCACTAATAGTTCTGATATTCCTACATCTCAAAGCCTTGGTGTTGCAGTATGTGCCCTCATTTAAGGAAGTTCTATTTGCTGGAATTTGTCATTTCTATTACCTCTGGGAAATAAACCCTCATCCCAACTTTTAAATATTCTGCTTATATAGAAATTCTGCCTATTTGATATTTATCCTAATTCTAATGACCATCTTCTGGTAGGTCCCTCTCTTTCTGGAAATTGATATAGTAAAATCTTGTAATTATGTGTTCTAGTAATGCAAATTATAATATGATTGGATATTAGCATCTACTCGCTATGCATATTTATTCTAATTTGGATGTAACTGACATTTGATATTATCTTAGGTGGGAAAGAAGATAGAATGGTGGGCATACTAAGAATCCTTGGAGCCATGGGAGTCATTCCCATCTCAAAGTGGGACATGGAGGGTGTGTAGCCATAATCACATTATTCCCCTTCCTCAGTTTTTCCACATTTTGAGTATACAGAATAGGCATCAACTAACTGGAAATATAGGCTTCCCACGTGACTCAGGGGTAAAGAATTCATCAGCCAATGCAGGAGACACATGAGGTACAGGTTCAATTCCTGGGCCAGGAAGATCCCCTGGAGAAGGAAATGGCAACCCACTCCAGTATTCTTGTCTGGGCAATCCCATGGACAGAGGAGCCTTGTGGGCTACAGTCCATGGAGTTGCAAAGAGTAGGACATGACTTAGTGACTGAGCACACATGCAATTGGAAATATTTCTGGAATAACCAGTATTCTGGAAATTTTCCCATTGATATTTAAACCAAGGTAGAGAATTGTCAGCACATGATGCTAAAACCAGCTGCACCAGGTTGGATTTGAACTGCCTAGCCCAGACACTGGAGAGCCCAAACAGCCACTGTGTAGTCTCAATTCAGTTATCTCATTAATCTCACAGTAATGGAACCCAATATCGTGTGTGATTTAATATTGTGCATACCATGAGTTTGGATGTTTCTGTATCTCCAGAAATTTCTGGACTTAGAATGTCTAGTCCTTTTTTATAGATTCCTGCTCTCTTTGTGTACATTCTCATATATGCGTCTCATGGGTTGTTCAAGACCTCTGCTTTGGGCAACATTGGAATACATTTGCTGCCTATAGATTGTTCTTTCTGATCCTAGTTTTCTTGAAAATGTAAGTTGTATATTTGTTGTTATTAGTGTGGTTATTGTTCTCCTTAACACTATCCATGAATAGCTGAATGTACCCACTAGAACTAGAATTTTGATGAGGGATTTAGAAAGACATTTTTATATTCCTGAATATAACTTCTTACCTCTGAAATTAGGAAGTTCAAGCTTCATAAAATACAATTTAAGATTCACTAGTAGACTCTCATAAGATTCAATCATAGAAGCAATTTCACCTAAATAATTTTTATTCATTTTACATTCTTTCTTTCTAGAGAATAGTAATTTTTAATCTATTTCTCTTTCAAAGTTCACCAGTAGAACAGATATTAAAAATTATATATACCCTAGTTTCAAGAAAGCATAAAGGAGACTATGTCACCTTTGACCTTGTGAATAACAAAGCTGAACACATATAAGCCACTTAACTCAAAATATTCAATGTGGTTTCACTTATGCTCTATAAAGAAACTTATGAAAGTATCTAGTATAGATATGTGAAATTTGACAATGTTCAAAATAACAGTATTTAGTCTTTGAAGAAAAGTGTAATTATTTTATAAAGTGTTACATTGATCCGAAGCACTTTTTCAATGATGAATATGCTTGGATTGAAGAATAAGACAAGATCAAATATTTTTTGTTCTGCTTTGATTCATGCTTTTTTCTTCTCAAATTAAACCTAATTTTAGTTGGCAGGATCCCAGCTATTAGTGTCTCATCTACTGTGACCATTTCCATCATGATATGCAGAGGTCATTTGTATGATATTTGACTCTATTGATTTTAAAGTTATAAAACTCAATACCACATGGACACAATAAAAATGGAATTTGGGACTCCTGATGTGTGGCAGAGGGCAGTTTAAAAAAAAAAAAGAAGAAGAAATGTGCAATCCTAGGAAATAAATTTTGATAGAGAAATAGCATTTTGGATACATGCTGGTAGGGAGAGAAGAAAAGAACTGATTAAGACTAAAATGTAACAAAGTGAAAAGAAAGTAAAATTGAAAAATAAAAGGGATTATAATGTTAATATTGGTATAAAAATTAACACAAGGGAAGAATGTGTGTCATTGATAGCTTCAAAGGAAATCTGGGGGAAAAATCACATGAATTATTAATTTTCATATTGGTCATATGTCATGTCTTCTAACCACTCAGCAACTTTTGCACATCTTTCTAGAGAATTTTCTTCTCTCATGATTCTGGATACTCAGGTCAGAAACCAGAAAACATACCTACCCAGTACGCCTGTCTTTTTGTTTTGTCAACTCAGGAAGGCTATCAGTCCCTAGTTATCCCAACACTAATCTAGGTGTCTCTGTGAAGATATTTTGCAGATGTCATTCAATTCCATAATCAACTGACTTTAAGTAAGGGGGATTATCCTAGATAATCTGTGTGGCCTGATTCAATCAGTTGTAAGGTCTAAAGGCAGGTCTAAGGCTTACTGGAAGAAGACATTCTATCTGTGGACAGCAGCTTCAGCCTGTGCTCTGAAGTCTACCTGTTCTTCAAATTTTGAACTTGTCTAGCCAGTCACCCTAAGCTGCTAATGATCTCTGCAGGAACCTCCTAAATAATATCATACGTACATTCATGCATACACACATACACACATACTTACAAAGCACTATGTAACAAATGAAACATACTAGAGAGAAAATCCTTGAGAACGGTGTCAGCAGAACACTGTCAGCTGGCATTAAAGGAAGCTGAAAAAGGACACAATGAAAGAAGGTTGTTGGACACCAGCCTTCAAATTCTGCCATACAAGAATTCTTCTATGCAAGAATTCTGATGAATAAAACTCCTCAGCTGCAAGTACATGCTAGCATTGATCAAAAAGGAAGAATGATTCAGAGAATAGACCTAAGAATCAAAAAGGATTATTTCCAGGCCTTTAAACTAAATAAAATTCACCCAACTGGATTTGAAACTGTTCTAGACTGGTGATTCCATTGGCCTTCATTTTCTTCCACTTTGAACAGGAACTTCTGTAACTGTTGCCCTATGCCTATCCCACCATGTCACTTTGCTACCAAGTAACATTCCTTGTGTTCACAGGTAAACAGATGGAAAGAAATTGTCTTCACTATGGTTTATACCCAGAGCCTCATCTTCCCCAACTAAGATGATATAGGTGATGAGATTTAGACTGATGACATTTTGAATGTTAAGCAGATTCTGTGGATTCTGAGACTTTAGAGGCTATTGGGATGAGATGAATGCATTTATTATGTGGAAAGGGAATGAATCTTTGGTGGCCAGAGGTGGACTCCAGAAAGCAGAGCAGCGATTTCCCAAAGACCTTAATATACTACTCTCCAGAACCTGTAATATGCTAGATTAGATGACAAAAGGTAATTAGGGTTGCAGATAGGATTCAAGTTGCTGATCAGTTGATCTCCAAGTAGAGACATTAGCCAGAATTATCCAGGTGGACCTGATATAATCAAGAAGGGTCTTTTGAAAGGGAAGAGGGATTGGAAAAAGAACTGGTAAGAGATGCAAGTGTACGAAGGACTCAGGCCCAAACTGCTGGTTCTGAAGATGGAAAAAGAGGGCCCAGAATCAAGAAATTAGGGTCGTCTCTGGAAGCCAGAAAAGGTAAGAAAATAGATTCTCTCTTAGAGCATGCAAAAGGAATGGGACTCTACAAACATCTCAATTTTAGCCAAACATGACCCATTTTGGACATCTTTACCTTCAGAACTTTAATATAATAAATTTATACTAATTTAAGCCACTAAACCTGTGGTCATTTTTTAACAGCTGTCGTAGGAAATTAGTACATACAGCCTAGCTTTGCAGTGGGGAGTCAGGCACATGATGTAGATTCCAGCATGTAGCCTAGCTTCCTCAATACTGTGATTTGAAGGTGACAGGATGAATGGGTGGTACTCAGAAGTCATCTTCTGGCGAGGTTAGAAGAGGAGGCTTTGTCCTACAGAAACAGAAGTGGTGAACGCCATGGTGCTGAGTTCAGTCCCAGCACCATAAGGCCAAGTGTCTATTTCCAATTGCGGGTCAATGTGATCTTCATGGAAGAGTCTTCTGGTGAAGTCTGGGCTTTGAGTCTGGCTGTAGAGCCTCTTTTAAGGGCCCCATGCCTAACTTGCTATTTCCTCTAGAGATTTTCTGACTTAATATCCTTTAAAAATAATTTTTTGAACTGGCTAGTGTACTTTTATTCCAATTAAGATTTCTGACATACACAATTTATCAAGGCAGAAGCTTCATTGAATTTTTGAGAAAGAAACCATATTTTAGGATTAATGTGAAAATAAATACAAAAGAACTGGAGAAACAGGGTAGAGATCACTTTGTTTAATAATCTGTGCCCTTCTGTTATTAACTCCTGAGACGAGGAGAGTGCCAAATCAGTGTTGCAGTGAATGAACTAGGACCTTTATTTCCTCTCTGGGCAAATGAAATGCTAATTAGCTTGGTGTTTTAAATTCAAGCGGCTTATTCTTTCATTCACATGTGGGGATTCAGGCAAGTATAGTCTCATGTAGGAAAACTCTCTATAGCTTATAAAAGAGGAAACACAACAATGTTTCTTTTTAAAGAGGTAGACAGTGGACATCTTTTTGCCTACAAAACTATATAAAATATTTCTCATTAGTTTATTCTCATTAATTCTTTTAGTTCTGAGACTGACATTCATTGGAAATGTACCATTTCCTTGGTTATGATGATACAGTCGTAAGACGTAGTCTCTGCCTTCCTTGCAAGAAGTCTACATTTAGAGGAAAAAAGGCAGGTACAATGAAAAAAGAATGCAATAAATGATACTGTAAAGCACTCAAAGATCATAGAAGAAAGTATGGTTAAACCTGCCTCAGAGATAAGAAGAGTTTAAAGCCAAGACAACATTAGGTATTAACCTTACTTGATAAAAAAGGCAAGAGGAGGAAATCAGAACAGGGTATATCCCTAACGAAGCATGTGGAAAGCCAAAGAGATCACAGTGAGGTATAATATATTCATGAATGATGAGCACACCAAAATGAATGAAGGGAAATGCATTTATGCATCTGCATATGAGGATGTATATGTATATGCCTGCATATGTGCATGTTGTGTGCGTATTGAGGGTTAAGTTTATAGGAAATAATTAAAAGAGGTCAGCAGTTAGGATAAAATTGTGGAAGAACTTGCATCTCATGCAATGGCATTTGGACTTGAAAACATTTAATCATATAAGCAAAAAGACTAGAGTGGTGTCTATCGGCAATGTGAAGAATATACTAAAGAGGAGACAGAAAGAAGGTAGGGTAAATAACTAGGTAAGAATACATTGCAGGCATGTGTGCTTAGTCGTGTCAGTCGTGTCTGTCTCTTTGTGACCACAGGGACTGTGGCTCACTCCGCTCCTCTGTCCACGGGATTCTCCAGGCAAGAATACTGGAGTGGGTTGCCTTGCCCTCCTCCAGGAGATCTTTCAACCCAGGGTCCAACATGCATCTTTTACATCTTCTATATTGGCATGCAGATTCTTTACCATTAGTGTCCCCTGGGAAGCCCAAATCCAGACTACTGCAAGCCAAAGATATTGAAATGAAACTTCATTTCCATAGACAGTATGAGAAAGGAAGAACTTTCATTGAGCTTAGTACTTAGAACAAAGAAACGGTAGGACAGATGTGAATTACTGAGTCCATATTGGAAGACTGAGAAGGTGTTTTGGAGTATTTTGAAATAGACATTTTGTTTTTCTTGATAAGTACCCAGAATTCAGAGATACTGGAATCTGTACACTTTCCCTATTAACTAGAGAAGGGAGAATGGGAATAATAAATGGGCAAATAACGGAGATGCTAAGTTTCATCCCTTTGATGGGTCACCAGCTGGAGATAACCAACTGGTTAAAAATACAAGTGGGGAGATTGATGTTGGGAAGATATATATTTTGCAATCAGTCATATATGCACAAAATTGGAAGCTATGGAATCAGATTCATCAAGTCAAAGGCAAATATAGTGTGAAATCAAAAAAACACAAGATATGAAATAAGTAAACAAAAAGATGATAGGATAATAACAAAATGTACAATGACATCTGAGTAAAAAAATGAGGCTATGTCATCTACCTAATGGGTTTTGCTCATATTCATAAGCCTTAAGCAAAGTTCTATACATTAAATCTGTACATTAAACACTTTAGCAAGAATGCTCTATGATGAGAGATTCTTAGCACCTAGGTACTACACTAATTGCAGAGAATTCTCCATCTAACCATATGCAACTAGCTCTTCAAAGTTCTGAGTTGAAATTCAGGTACATAATAAGTTATAAATCATAATCTTTTTTTAAAATAAAAACCTCCTAGTATATTGCTGCTTAGATTTATACAAATAGACACATTTGATGTTTCCTCTTTTCATAATAGATCTAATATGTAATGATTTTATTTGAAAAATTACATTATTTCTGTAATTGAACTGAAGTACTTTGCTTTACTGTAATATTGCAAAGGGTAAACACACATTGTAAATTTTAAAAATTATTTTTACAACTGATAAATATTTGGGAATTAGTCCTTAAAAATATGCTTGCTTCACGGGACACAGATGACATTTTGCTAATCTTTGTTTAGTACTTTTTAAGCTTCTATAGATTTTATACTTTAATTAATATTTGTTCATATTTACAGAAGCTGTGGTTGAAAAATTGAATTATTGAAAACCATTTATACTTTATATTATTTCTTTTTATAATTGAGTATAAGACTGACTTGGGCTTGGTTGTGTATTCTGAATAGTCAGATAGAAAAATTTAATATACATGAAAAAAATTTTTTTCAGGAAGAAGGCAAGCAGATGAACAAAAGGGGACAACAACTGAAAAGCAATGTTTACTTTGTAACCAGATATATAAAGAATGGGAAAATGGGCTTATCTAACAATACACCAGTTCCTCATTTATTTTCTGAATTTACATAGTTGAAAGGAAAATAAAATATCAAAATGAAAGTTTCATGTCTCAATCGTATTTCTTCCTAGGAAGAGAGGAACCCCCATCTTTCCATTTTCCCCCAATTTGGAATACTGTACTTGCTGTGATTAACACTTTAAAGATTTCTTCCCTCTTTAGTGAATAAAAGTAATAAATCGGTACTTCATTGACTCTTATTACTAGGAAAATGTTAGTTAGATTTTTATGAAAATCCAATGCCTTTTCAATTGATAAACTTTGCAAATTTAAGACACTATGAAAGGCCCATCAGCTATAAAGAACATCAATGTAATTGGAGGTTTTGGGAGTCTCATAATTGCATTTCTATAAATGCTTAAATGCATCTTGGTTTGAAAATGAAAGGTACATATCATAAAATGAGAAGTTACACATGATACATGACCCTTTCTGAGTGAAAATCTGAGGCACCAGTGAATTTTTATCACTGAAGAAAATGTTGCCTTTTCTTGAGACTCTCCTTTCTTAAGCAGCCTGAACTTCGCTATCAGTAAAATCTCCAAAAGTTGATTTCATGAAAAAACATTGAGAACTTCTTAGCAAATCAATATACAAGCTCAAAACCATTAATGTAGCATTTAAGACATCAATTTATTTTCCAGAATTTTTTTATGGCCTCACTACCAGAAAAATTCTGTGCTCAAGAATGAACATCTCACTCTATTTTCGTGTGACAAACCAATGCACCTTCCGTTTCTCATGCTTTTGTTGCTCTATTTGCCTATAAATACAGTTTTTATCAAGTCCTAATTTTTAAAAATAAGTCAAAACCTTTTATTCCATTAGAGATTATTAATAATAAATAAATGATGTTTTGCTTTTATTTTATAGCTTAAACATCTTCATATTGTCCTGCTGTCCAAGTATTCTATTTTTCTATCACAAAAAAAAAAATACTAAATGTTGCATAACAGACATTTAACAAATATTTGTTGAATATATTTTAAAAGAGGAGTTCATAAAAACATAGTTGTCATGTGATCCCACAAACCCACTCCTGGGCATATATCTGGACAAAACTATAATTTGAAAAGATACATGCACCCTTATCTTTATAGCACTATTTATAACAGCCAAGGCATGGAAAAAACCTAAATACCTATCGACAGATGAAAGGATAGAGAAGATATATAAATGTGTGTGTGTACATATCAACAGATGACTGTATGGAGAAGATGTGTGTGTGTGTGTATGTACATATATATGCAGATGAATGGATATAGAAGATACATATATATGTACATACATAAAATGCAATACTACTCAATCATAAAAAAGAATAAAATAATGCCATTTGCAGCAACATGGATGGATTTAGAGGTTACTGTACTAAACTAAGTCAGAAAGAGAAGGACAAATACCATATGATATTACTTATGTGGAATCTAAAATATGACACAAATAAACTTATCTGTGAAATAGAACCAGAGTCATGGACATAGAGAACACAATTCTGGTTGCCAAGTGGGAGGGAAGGTGGCAGACTGAATTGGGAGTTTGGGGCCAGAAGATGCAAAGGACTACATATGGAAAGGATAAACAAGTTCTTATATTTAGGAATATAGTTCTCAACAGAGAACTATATTTAATTTCCTGTATTAAAACATAACAGAAAAGAATAGGAAAGAGAATATATATATAATATATTCACATATCATATATTGATATATATTTAATATATTAATTGTATATTTTATATAATTAATTTTTATTATATAATTATATATAATATTATATATTTATATATTTATTTATATATAGTTTATATATTTTAATAATATATAATATATTGTTAATATATAAATAATATATATAATGATATAAATATATAATTATATAATTAATTTTTATGTAATTTATATATATTAATATATTTATATATATATAACTGAATCACTTTGCTGTACATCAGAAACAAAAAGTAAACAAACAGGAAAAACATATCATTTCTCTCAGGCATTTTTGCTGAGTCTATGTTCAGGGACTGTATCTAAATATGGCCATACTGTGTGCATGCTCAGTCATGTCTGACATGTTGTGACCCTATCAACTGTAGCCCCCCAGGCTTCTCTGTCCATGTAACTTTCCAGACAAGAACACGAGTGGGTTGCCATTTCCTATTCCAGGGTGTCTTTCTGACCCAGGGAGCAAACAGGTCTCGGGCGGCTCCCGCATTGGCAGGCATATTCTTACCACAAGCCACCTGGGTGGCTCAACCAAATATGGCAATAAGATTGGAATAACACATAAATTAAAGTCAGAATTATACACAAATATTTGTTCAAGCCACCTCTGAGCAACTGAACACTCTTACATAAAAGTTTTCCCACCTTATGATCAATTTTATGAATTAAAATTTAAAGAGACAGCTTAAATTTTATTTTTCTTAGACTCTATATTCAAAGTACTAATGAGGTAAATTCTTGAGCTACCTATAGACAGAATATTAGGAAATGTAATGAGGACTATTAAGTTCTACAGTGTTTAATATGTATATCATTGATGAACTGCATCAAGCACATAAAATCAGATTGCCCTATGGTGTTATAGAAAATAGAGTATATCTTTCAAAAATGGATGGTGGCTATATATTCTAAAGTATTCATTTGAGCCCAGGGTAGTGACCTTGATATGTTGTTTTTCAGGACTATTCTGAGGTTGATAGTTGTGGCTACAGTTTTTGAAATATTTTGTAATTGGCTGTTTTTATTGTGTGTTTGTGTGTGAATGTGTATGTGTGCATGTTGTTATGCTTATGTATGTATCTATGCCTTATTCAAAATTCTGTCTCATGAAATGATTATTCCTTGTTTTCTTTATATGAATGTCAGGCTTATTCAATAAACATCTCCAGAGAATTTATATTTATAGTCTAGGATGCTCCTATCTGAGGGAAAACACACATTACTAGTTTTATTGGTTCATACAATCAGTGTGGTTTAAGAAAAATATTGCCAGTGATATGTAATCAACATAAGTATAAAGAATGCAACCAAAATGTTCACAATAGCTTATCTGAGAAATCATAATGACCAGAGAAGACAACCAAAGCACTATATTAATGAAAAGGATGTAACCTGTTACTTTTTAAGTTGACTAAATTCACTTGCTATCTAGTTTATATATCCACTGAATTTCTTGTTTTTCAGAACAATCAGGTAATCTGTATACAAAAGAAGCAGAGTTGATTGTAATCTTCCAAATTTCAAAACGTCATAAAGAATTACGAGAGCACTAGTGAAAATGTTATTAGAAATCAGCATTGGTGTCATGATCTTATGAACTCATCCAGAGTAATTTTTTAATAGCTAAATCCTGGAGAAAACTCTTGAGAGTCCATTGGACTGTAACGAGATCAAACTAGCCAATCCTAAGGAAATCAACCCTGAATATTCATTAGAAGGACTGAGGCTGAAGTTGAAGCTTTAATACTTTAGCCATCTAATGTGAAGAACTGACTTATTGGAAAAGACCCCCAAGTCTGGGAAAGATTGAAGGCAGGAGGAGAAAGGAATGACAGAGGATGAGATGGTTGGATAGCATCACTGACTCAATGGATCTGAGTTTGAGCAAACTCTAGGAGATGGTGAAGGACAGGCATGCTGCATGCGACTTAGTGACTAAACTACAAAATCCTAAGAGCATCTAAATGGAAATAGAAGCCATCATTTTGACACCAGGGATTTTTTTTTTTTTATCAGAAATAGGTTACTGATAGAGGACTTCTTCCCTGGAGAGCTTTAAGAATAAGGCAGACATTTATCTGAGAGGATTTCATTTTCCCAAGGCAAGCAGGCAGGGATCAAATGATTTCTTAATACCACTTTCTGGACTTTATTTTCTTTTTTACAAGAAAAGACAGAGCTTGATAGGAGAGATTAAAAAATGAAAGATACCTTTGAACCATATCCTTAGAGGTACATGGACTTGTTTAAATAGAAACTGGATCTATAAGGAAGATCTCATAAAAATAAAAAATTCACATATATATGTTTTAAAGTCACATTTCTTTAAGTCAACTTTGTCAACATGTTGAAATTAAGATGTTTTGAAAATAATTTGACATGCAGCTAGCAAACCTGCAGAATTGCTTTTTTTCTTTTTTCAATCCTTTGATGGGGTGGAAACTACAGAGGGTATTTTTCAGTGATGAGCTTTATTCTGAGAGTATATAAGCTATGCTGCAACTACCCAAGAAAATGGAGTAAGAAAGCTTTCCATATTTTGATGGTAAATGGCATATACAGAAGAAACAATGAATATGAAAAAATAAAAAACACAAAAACGGATTCACCAAGTAGAAGATTAGGACTTCAAGGTGACAAATCAAAACATATTCAAAGAGTTATGAAATTAAGACCCACTTGGAAAGAAATTTAACTTGGAGAAGTGTATAACTATATCTTTGTATGTAGTCAATTTATATACTTACAAGGTAATGAAGATGGCAGAGTAGAAAGACATGCACTCATTTTCTACTTCAAGAACTCCACAATTGCAACTCATGGCTCAATAACCTTCAACAGGAGAATGTTGGATCCCACCAAAAAAAAGAAACCCCATATCCAAGGGCAAAAGAGAAATCCCAACAAGATGGTAGGAGGGGCGAAATCGCCTTTAGAATCAAACCCCATACCTGCCAGAGATGCTCGGAGGGCACACCAGGACCCAGAGACCCCACAGAAACTGAGGCAGACCTGCCTTTGAGGGTTTGAGTGTCTCCTGCAGAGCCAGCAGTCATTTGCCGCACGGACAGGGCTCCGGCTGCAGCAGACCCGAGAGGCCCAACGTGTGAGCCCCGCCATCGAGCCAACGAGCAGACGGCCCACTAACCGGAGAACGATTATACCAAGAAGTTCTCACACTGGTACAAAAGCTCTAGAACCCACCACAGATTTCCCAACCTGGGGATCCAGAAAGGGGACTGACAACCCCAGGGATTTGATTTTGGAGCCCAGTGAGATTTACAGAACTTCCACAGGACTGGGGAAACAGACTCTTGGGGGGCACAGACCACAACTTGTGTACACCAGGACCCAGAAGAAAGAAGCAGTGAGCCCGCAAGACTGAGCTAGACGTGACTGTGAGTGTCCAGGAGCCTCCTGCAGAGGTGTGGGGCCACAGTGGCCTGCCTCGGGGCCAGGGATACCGATACAACAGTGCTGGCCTAAGGCCTTTTGAAGGAGGTCATCATTACTGCCATTACCCCTACCATAGTTTGGTTTAAGACTAAACAACAAGGAGGGAACACAGTTCCACTCATCAACAGAAAATTGGATTAAGGATTTACTGACCCCACCCATCAGAACCAGACTCAGATTCCCCCACACCCAGTCCCTCCCATCAGGAAGCTTACACAAACCTCTAATCCTTATTCATCAGAGGGCAGACAGAATGAAAACCACAATCACAGAAAACTAACCAAACTGATCACAAGGTTAACACCCTTGTCTAACTCAATGAAATTATCAGCCATGCCCTGTAGGGTTACCCAAGACAGATGGGCCACGACAGAGAGTTCTGATTAAACGTGGTCCACTGGAGAAGGGAATCACAAACCACTTCAGTATTCTTGCCTTAAAGAACCCCATGAACATTATGAAAAGGCAAAAAGATAGGACACTGAGAGACGAACTCCCGAGATTGGTAGGTGCCCATATGCTACTGGAGAAACAACTACAGAAAGAATGAAGAGACAGAGCCAAAATAAAAACAAGACCCAGTTGTGGATGTGACTGGTGATGGAAGTAAAGTCTGATGCTGTAAAGAACAATATTGCATAGGGACCTGGAACGTTAGGGCAATGAATCAAGGTAAATTGGAAGTGATCAAATAGAAGATGGCAAGGGTGACATAGACACTTTAGGAATCAGAGAACTAAAATGGACCAGAATGGGCAAATTTAATTCAGATGAGCATTATATCTACTACTGTGGTCAAGAATTGCTTAGAAGAAATGGAATAGCCCTCATAGTCAACAAAAGAGTCTGAAATGCAGTACTTGGGTGCAATCTCAAAAACAGCAGAATGATCTCTGTTTATTTTCAAGGCAAAACATTCACTATTATAGTTATCCAAGTCTATGCTCCAATCACTAATGCTGAAGAAGTGAAGTTGAATGGTTCTATGAAGACCTACAAGACTTTCTAGAACTGATACTCGAGAAAGATGTCCTTTTCATCACTGGGGACTAGAATGCAAAACTAGGAAGTCAAGAGATACATGGAGTAACAGGCAAGTTTGGCCTTGGAGTACAAAAGGAAGGAGAGCAAAGGCTAACAGAGTTCTGCCAAGAGAATGCACTGATCACAACAAACACCCTCTTCCAACAGCCAAGAGAAGACTCTACACATGGACATCACCAGATGGTCAATATCAAAATCAGATTGACTATGTTATTTGTAGCCAAAGATGGAGAAGCTCTATACAGTCAGCAAAAATGACTGGGAGCTGACTGTGGCTCAGATCATGAACTCCTTTTTGCCAAATTCAGACTTAATTTGAATAAAGTAGGGAAAACCACTAGACTATTCAGGTATAAAGTAAATCAAAACCCTATGATTATACAGTGGAAGTGATAAATAGATTCAAGGGATTAGATCTGATAGAAAGAGTGCCTGAACAACTATGGACAGAGGATCATGACATTGTATAGGAGGCGATCGAAACCATACCCAAGAAGAAGCAATGCAAAAAAGCAAACTGGTTGCCTGAGGAGGACTTACAAATAGCTGAGAAATGAAGAGAAGTGACATTGTATAGGAGGCGGGGATCAAAACCATTCCCAAGAAAAAGCAATGCAAAAAAGCAAAACGGCTGTCTGAGGAGGCCTTACAAAGAGCTGTGAAAAGAAGGGAAGCAAAAAGCAAAGGAGAAAAGGAAACATATACCCATTTGAATGCAGAGTTCCAAAGAATAGCAAGGAGAGATAAGAAAGCCTTCCTCAGTGATCATTCAAAGAAATAGAGGAAAACAATAGAATGGGAAAGACTAGAGATCTCTTCAAGATAATTAGAGATACCAAGGGAACATTTCATGCAAATATGGGCTCAATAAAGGACATAAATGGTAGGGACCTAACAGAAGCAGAAGATATTAAGAAGAGGTGGCAAGAATACACAGCAAAACTGTACAAAAAATATGTTCACGACCCAGATAATCACAATGGTGTGATCACTCACACTCACCTAGAGCCAGACATCCTGGAATGTGAAGTCAAGTGGGCCTTAGGAAGCATCACTACGAACAAAGCTAGTGGAGGTGATGAAATCCAGTTGAGCTATTTCAAATCCTAGAAGATGATGCTGTGAAAGTGCTGCACTCAATATGCCAGCAAATCTGGAAAACTCAGCAGTGGCCACAGGACTGTAAAGGTCACTTTTCATTCCAATCCCAAAGAAAGGCAATGCAAAAGAATGCTCAAAGTGAAAGTGAAAGTGAAGCCACTCAGTCCTGTCTGACTCTTTCAAACTACCACACTATTACACTTATCTCACGCTAGTAAAGTAATGCTAAAAATTCTCCAAGCCAGGCTTCAGCAATACGTGAATTGTGAACTTCCAGATGTACAAGCTGGCATTAGAAAAGGCAGAGGAACAAGAGATCAAATTGCCAACATCCACTGGATCATCAAAAAAGCAAGAGAGTTCCAGGAAAACATCTATTTCTGCTTCATTGACTATGCCAAAGCCTTTGACTGTGTGGATCACAATAAACTGTGGAAAATTCTTCAAGAAATGGGCATACCAGACAACCTGACCTGTCTCTTGAGAAACCTGTATGCAGGTCAGGAAGTAACAGTTAGAACTGGACATGGAAGAGTAGACTGGTTCTAAATAGGAAAAGGAGTACATCAAGGCTGTATATTGTCACCCTGCTTATTTAACTTATATGCAGAGTACGTCATGAGAAACACTGGGCTGGAGGAAGCACAAGCTGTAATCAAGACTGCTGGGAGAAATATCAATAACCTCAGATATGCATAGGACACCACCCTTATGGCAGAAAGTGAAGACGAACTAAAGAGACTCTTGAAGAAATTGAAAGAGCAGAGTGAAAAATTTGGCTTAAAGCTCAACATTCAGAAAACTAAGATCATGGCATCCGGTTCCATCATGGCATGGCAAATAGATGGGGAAACAGTGGAAACAGTGGCTGACTTTATTTTTCTGGGCTCCAAAATCACTGTGGATGGTGACTGCAGCCATGAAATTAAAAGACACTTCCTCCTTGGAAGGAAAGTTATGACCAACCTAGACAGCATATTAAAAAGCAGAGACATTACTTTGTCAACAAAGGTCCATCTAGTCAAGGCTATGGTTTTTCCAGTGGTCATGTATGGATGTGAGAGTTGGACTATAAAGAAAGCTGAGCACCGAAGAAATGATGCTTTTGAACTGTGGTGTTGGAGAAGATTCTTGAGAGTCCCTTGGCCTGCAAGGAGAACCAATCAGTCCATCCTAAAGGAGATCAGTCCTGGGTTTTCTTTTTAGGCCTGATTTTTGAAGCTGAAACTCCAATACTTTGGCCACCTGATACGAAGAGCTGACTCATTTGAAAAGACCCTAATGCTGGAAAAGATTGAGGGCATGGAGGAGAAGGGGACGACAGAGGATGAGATGGTTGGATGGCATCACCAAATTGATGAGCATGGTTTTGGGTGAACTCTGGGAGTTGGTGATGGACAGGGAGGCCTGGCATGCTGCAGTCCATGGGGTCACAAAGAGTCGGACACGACTGAGCAAATGAACTGAACTGAACTGAACTGAAAGGCAAAGGAGTTAAGGAAAGATATACCCAACTGAATATAGAGTTCCAAAGAATAGCAAGGAAAGATAAGAAATCCTTCCTCAGTGATCAATGCAAATAAATAGAGGAAAAATACAGAGTGGGAAAGACTAGAGATCTCTTCAAGAAAATTAGAGATACCAAGGGAATATTTCATGCAAAGATGGGCTCAATAAAGGACAGAAATGGTATGGACCTTACAGAAGCAGAAGATATTAAGAAGAGGTGGCAAGAATATACAGAAGAACTATCCAAAAAAATCTTAATGACCCAGATAACCACAATGGTGTGATCACTCACCTACAGCCAGATATCGTGGAGTGGGAAGTCAAGAGGGCCTTAGGAAGCATCATTACAAACAAAGCTAGTGGAGGTGATAGAATTCCAGCTGAGCTATTTCAAATCCTAAAAGATGTTGTGAAAGTGCTGCACTCAATATGCCAGTAAATCTGGAAAACTCCACAGTGGCCTCAGGACTGGAAAAGGTGAGTTTTCATTCCAATCCTCAAAAAAGGCAATGCCAAAGAATGCTCACACTGCCGCACTCATCTCACAGGCTAGCAAAGTAATGCTCAAAATTTTCCAAGCTAGGCTTCAACAATATGCGAACCAAGAACTTCCAGATGTTAAAGCTAGATTTTAAAAAGACAGCGGAGCCAGAGATAAAATTGCCAACATCCGTTGGATTATAGAAAAAGCAAGAGAATTCCAGAAAAACATTTATTTCTCCTTCATTGACTATGCAAAAGCCTTTGACTGTGTGGATCACAACAAACTGAAAAATTTTTAAAGAGATGGGAATACCAGTCCACCTGATCTGCCTCCTGAGAATTCTGTATGCAAGTCAAGGAGCAACAGTTAGAACTGGGCATGGAACAATGGATTGGTGCCAAATTGGGAAAGAAGTACATATAGGCTGTATATTGTCACCCTGCTTATTTAACATATGTGCAGAGTACATCATGAGAAACGCTGGGCTGGATGAAGCATAAGCTGGAAACAAGATTGTTGGGAGAAATATCAATAACCTCGGATATGCAGATATGGCACCTCCCTTATGGCAGAAAGTGAAGAAGAACTAAAGAGCCTCTTGGTGAAAGTGAAAGAGGAGAGTGGAAAAGCTGGCTTAAAGCTCAACATTCAAAAAATGAAGGTCATGGCATCTGGTCCCATCACTTCATGGCAAATAGAAGGGGAAACAATGAAAACAGTGACAGACTATTTTCTTGGGCTCCAAAATCACTGCAGATAGTAACTGCAGTCATGAAATTAAAAGCTGCTTACTCCTTGGAAGAAAAGCTGTGACCAGACTAGACAGCACATTAAAAAGCAGAGACATTACTTTGCTGACAAAGGTCCGTCTGGTCAAAGCTATGGTTTATTCCAGTAGTCATGTATGGATGTCTGAGTTAGACTATAAAGAAAGCTGAGTGCCAAAGAATTGATGCTTTTAAACTGTGGGGTTGGAGAGTCCCTTTGACTACAAGGAGATCAAACCAGTCAAAATAAAGGAAATCAGTCCTAAATATTCATTGGAAGGACTGATGCTGCAGCTGAAGCTCCAGTATTTTTCCATCTGATGCTAACTGACTCATTAGAATAGACCCTGATGCTGGGAAAGATTAAAGGCAGGAGGAGAGGGGGTTGACAGAGGATGAAATGGTTGGATATCATCACTGACTTGATGGACATGAGTTTGAGCAAGCTGTGGAATTGGTGATAGACAGAGAAGCCTCGTGTGCTGCAGTCCATGGGGTTGCAATGAGTGGGCCCCAACTGAACAACTAACTGAACTGAACTGAACTGAATTTTATAATGGACCTGAGCATCCACAGATTTAGCTATGTGGTCCTGGAACGAATCCCCAGATGATACTGTAGAGTGATTGCAATTCATTACTGCTTACATAAAATGATGCAGAGTAGAATCTGTAATATCTATACCTATGCATATAGCCCACTCAGTGTAAGTAAATATGCAAATATTTCAATTGTTTTTTACTACAATACATTAGTATTTTGTATTATTTTTTCTAACCTTGTTCTATTTAAGAACAACAAGTATAAACAGTAAAATAACAGTGAAATATAAAGGTTCAGTTAGAAAATTGAGATCTAGTCTGGTAAAATATTAGAAAGTAATTATTAGCAGAATTAAAAACAATAACTTCACAAATCCAATTATATTCATTTCAGTTCTTTTCTTGTCTTTCTAAATGGGGCATAACCCAATCCTGACTAGAGACGTCTTTGGTGGCATTATATGCTTTACAAGGGCAGCATTATTAAGAACTTAATTTCAGTTGGGAAATAATTCACAAGCCTGTTAAGAAAATATAATTATATCTAAACATTTACAGATAAGTGTAGGAATATTTGTTTCAGAGTCCATGTACTATTAGTCTTCATTTTATTATTAAAAATGAGAGAAGATTTCAGTTACATTATCAAATCCATAATTGGTATGCAGTAAGAGGCACACAGAGGACGTTTACCACAAGGTCAGCTGAGTCAAAGAGAAGCATAATACGGAAAAGTTAAATGTATTAAAGGATTGACATGTCTTAGTAATGAGGGATGATTTTATTAATCTCTCCATTACATTGAGCACAAAGTTCAATCACAAATTCTACATGAGTTGTTTTGGGATTTTGTAGAAAATATGATCTTTTTTCTCCCCCTCACTTTATTTATGACTTTAATTTTCAAAGCCATCTGGGAGGAAAAATAAAAAGAATAATATCTTTGCACTTATTTTTTAATAGGAAAATGGTTAATGAATGATTATTCCTATCTCCTTTGGACTCAAGATATCATAGTACTAAGATACAAATTCCATTATTATTTAAACATAAGGCAAAGGCCTGCTTTTATGAAGTCTCTAAAGGAAGTTATGTGGTTACTAGAGGCCCACTGATTTAGTGTTCCATGATAAAGATGTTCTAATCAAGGGCAAATACAATTTTCATTATTAAAGTGTAAAATATATTATGGGAAAAAGGCTTTCTGTTAATTACAATTAACATTTATTTTGGCCTCAGACAAACAGAAGAAAAATTTGGGTTGGGGATATTTATTGCAACAAATATAAACATGTAATTTAATTATCATCTTAACATATCCTTGATGATGAGAACTGGAGTAGAAGTTATAGACCCTATAGGTCTAGGTGAAACAAATGCCCATGGCATAAAGAAGGGGCTTGAGTGTGGTATTATTTATGTTCAGCCTACCTAACAAGGTAGAATAACTCCTAAATTATCATTGTTATTCACTGGAGCTCATTTCTATGATACCAAAGAGATAACATAAGTATAACTTCAAATTAACATTTTAAATATGCATAATATAAAATCATTTCCCTATATTGAAATCCCTTCCTATGTATTTATAAACAATTTTAATGGTCTTTTTTTTTAAATCAAAACACATATTTGGTAGACCTAGCTGGTTATTTTGGTCAACTCTACACTATTACATTTGACAATATTAAGTATACCTATAACGAATACAATTTTCTTACAGTTGTGCTAGAGTGACTCCATAAACTAACCACAATACAAAATCCAATTTTCCCTTTTCTTTTTCCTTCTCCTTCAATGAACCCAATGTTCTGAACAAATTTACTTTATTTATGGTTCACTACCATATTCTTCTTTTCTGCCTTGCTCAACTTATTTTCTTAATAATTATATGCTTATTTGCCACATTACTTGTATTCTTAATGACTTTTATACAGTTTTCTAAAGCATAATCATATGCCCTCTCTGACTTTCTTTAACTTTTCCTGGCGAGTATATTTTCTCTCGCACTAAGATATGTAGGAAAGAAAAGGTCAACGATACAATAAGGATGTCATTAGTTCGGCCCAACTGGTTTAATGACAAGAAGCCTCAAAACATAACATTTAATTCATTGAATTCACTGAAGTCTAGGATTTGACCTCAGAGGTTCAGAAACACAATCTTGCAGTATTTCAGTGTTAATTAGATTCAAGCATATAATCTCATATTAACAAAGCACAAAAAATGGATATAAAAATTGCTGTTATAGTTTAATTTACTGTGCGCAACACAGGTGTAGAGTAGTCTGAACACTAGTGTGGATTTATGCATACTCTTTCCCTGTAGGCCATGGCAAGTGAAGGCAAATGACCTGAATGGTTCTTCAGTTCAGTTCAGTCACTTAGTTGTGTCTGACTCTTTGCGACCCCATGGACTGCAACACGCCAGACTTCCTTGTCTATCATTAACTACCAGAGCTTATTCAAACTCATGTCCATCAAGTTGGTAATGACATCCAACCATCTCATCCTCTGTTTTCCCCTTCTCCTCTGGCCTTCAATCTTTCCCAGCATCAGGGTCTTTTCAAATGAGTTAGTTCTTCACAGCAGGTGGCCGAAGTATTGGAATTTCAGCTTCAACATCAGTCCTTCCAATGAGTATTCAGGACTGATCTCCTTTAGGATTGACTGGCTGGATCTCCTTGCAGTCCGAGGGACTCTCAGGAGTCTTCTCCAACACCACAGCAATCAATTATTCGGTGCTCAGCTTTCTTTACAGTCCAAATCTCACATCCACACATGACTACTGGAAAAACCATAGCTTTGACTAGACAGACCTTTGTTGGCAAAGCAATATCTCTGCTTTATAATATGCTGTCTAGGTTGGTCATAGCCATTCTTCCAAGGAGCAAGTATATTTTAATTTCATGGCTGCAGTCACCATCTGCAGTAATTTTGGAGCCCCCAAAAATAAAGTCTCCCACTGTTTCCATTATTTCTCCATGTATTTGCCATGAAGTGATAGGACCAGATGCCATGATTTAGTTTTCTGAATGTTAAGTTTTAAGCCATCTTTTCACTCTCCTCTTTCATTTTCATCAAGAGGCTAGTCCTCTTGGCTTTCTGCCATAAGAGTGGTGCCATCTGCATATCCGAAGTTACTGATATTTCTCCCAGCAATCTTGATTCCAGTTTGTGCTTCATCCAGCCCAGCATTTCCAATGATGTACTGGAAATATAAGTTAAATAAGCAGGGTGACAATATACAGCCTTGATGTACCCCTTTCCTGATTTGGAACCAGTCTGTTGTTCCATGTCCAGTTCTAACTGTTGCTTCTTGACCTGCACACAGATTTCTCAAGAAGCAGGTTATGTGATCTGGTATTTCCATCTCTTGAAGAATGTTTAGTTAGCATGTAATCAAAGTAAAATAAGTTGTATTATTTGAATGATCCAGTAGTAGCAGTTTCTTGAAATGAAAAGATGATACATTTATTAAAACAAGAAAAATATGTGTCAAGTGAACTGAAAACCCAATAGCCACAGTACTTGGACTGGCCTGTATCTGTTCCTCTTTGTAGCTTTCCTTGTTTTCCTAAATTGTAATATCCCTTTCTAATGAATATATTATTTCATTCAGCTCAATTCAGTTCAGTTCAATTGCTCAGTCATGTTTGACTCTTTGTGACCCCATGGACTGCAGCACGCCAGGCCTCCCTGTTCATCACCAACTCCCAGAGTTTACCCAAACTCATCATAAGAAATTTTAAAAGTTAATTATGGCACACACATACAATGTACTATCATACAGCCATTTAAAATGATCCATAAATTTACATAGAAATATATCCATAATATACCCCCAAACTGTGGTACAGCGTTTGAGGAAGAAGCTGTGGAATGGGAAGTACAATTCATCAAAAGTTAAAACATGTTAGACATATATGCTATATGACCTTTCAGTTCTACTGTGAGGTATTATTCCTATACTAATACTTGCAAATATGTTTAAAGATTATGCATAAGACTATTATTGCAGCATTACTTGTAACAGTGAGAAACCACTCAGTGGAATCCTCTGTCTTCATTAAGAAGAATGAAATAGGTCTATAAATAAGCTAATGTGGAAGGGTATTGAAGCCAAATAATAAAAAAAGAAAATTACAGAATGGTACATAAAGTATGATCTCATTTATTTTAAAGCCTTACTTTGTTGTTCAGTCACTAGGTCACTTCCAACTCTTTGGTGACCACATGGACTGTAGCCCGCCAGGCTCCTCTGTCCATGGGATTTCCCAGGCAAGAATATTGGAGTGGGTTGCCATTTCCTTCTCCAATTATGTCATTAGAAGGTTTAAAACAGTTTTCCTCCAACTTCCTCTACAAATCATATGAATTAGAATAACCGAGTAGAGCTCTGAGCTCTTTCCCAAATTTGCTCAATCAGAATCTTTGACTGTGGGCTTGGAAATTGCTCTTTAAACAAACAACCCCAAATATCCTCATTCCTACGTAAAACTAGAAAACATAAGGCTTACAAAATTACCACTTAATTTTGAATATCTTTATGTATATATCTTATATCCCTCCAAATGATAATAAGCTCTATGTACATATACATGCTTAGTTATTCAGTTGTGTCTGACTCTGCAACCCCATGGACTGTAGCCCACCAGGACCTTCTGTCCATGCAATTTCTCAGGCAAGAATACTGGAGTGGGTTGCCATTTTCTTCCTCCAGTGGATCTTCCATTCACAGGTATCTGACCCATGTCTCCTATGTCTTCTGTAGTGCAGGCAGATTCTTTACCTCCTGAGCCATAGGGGGAGACCTCCATATATATAAGAAATGTTATCTTATGTCTTCTCATTTCTAACTACCAAGAATGGATATTATATTTATGATTTAATACGTATCTGCTGACCTGAAATAAACTGAACCTTCAAGTTAGTAGGTGCTAACTGTAACCTGCCCTTCATGAATCATAGCCTTGTCATGGCAGAGGGGTTTGCATAACTCAATGAAGCTATGATCCATGCAGTGCAGGGCCACACAAGATGGATGGGGCCTAGTGAAGAGTTCTGATAAAATGCAGTCCACTGGAGGAGGGAATGGCAACTCACTCCAGTATTTGTGTCTGGAGAACCCCATGTACAGTATGAAAAGGCAAAAAGAAGGCAAAAGGCTTGAAGCCAAGCCCCACCCCCACTCCCAGGTCAGAATGCGTCCAATATGCTACTGGGGAAGAGCAGAGAACAATTACTAATAGCTTCAAAGATAATTGGAGTGGAGGGCCCAAAGCAGAAATGGCCCTCTGTTGTGGATGTGTCTCGTGGTGAAAGTAAAGTCCAATGCTGTGAAGAACAATAGGAACCTGGAATATTAGGTCTATGAATCAAGATAAATTGGACGTAATCAAGCAGGAGACGGCAAGAGTGAACATCAATAGCATAGGAATGAACAAAAATGGACGGAAATGTACAAATTTAATGTAGATGACCATTATATCTAATACTGTGGGCAAGAATCCCTTAGAAGAAATGGAGTAGCCCTCCCAGTCAACAAAAGAATCTGAAAGGCAATCTTGTGTGCAGTTTCAAAATGACAGGATGATCTCGGTCCGTTTCCAAGGGAAACCATTCACATCACAGTGATCCGTCTATGCCCAACCACTGATGCTGAAGAAGCTAAAGTTGACTGGTTCTATGAAGACCTACAAGACTTTCTAGAACTGACACCAAAAAAGATGCCCTTTTCATCATAGGAAATTGCAATGCAAAAGTGGGAAGTCAAGAGATACCTGGAGTAAAAGGCAAGTTTGGCCTTGGAGTACAAAATAAAGTAGGACAAAGGCTAACAGAGTTTTGTAAACAAAACACACAGCCAAAACAAACACCCTTTTCCAACAACCCAAGAGAGGACTGTATACGTGGACATCACCAGATGGTCAATATCCAGATCAGATTAATTATACTCTTTGTGGCCAAAGATGGAGAAGCTCTATACGGTCAGCAAGAACAAGACCTGCAGTTTACTGTGGTTGGGACAATGAGAACTTTAATGCAAAATTCCGGAGAAGGAAATGGCAGCCCACTCCGGTGTTCTTGCCTGGAGAATCCCATAGACAGAGAAGCCTGGTGGGTTACAGTACATGGGGTCACAAAGTGTCTGACACGACTGAGTGACTAAACCACCACCAATGCAAAATTCAGGCTTAAATTGAAGAAAGCAGGGAAAACCACTAGGCCATTCAGGTATGACCTAAGTGAAATCCCTTACAGTTACACAGTGGAGGTGATGAAGAGGTCCAAGGGATTAGATCTGGTAGACACAGTGCCTGAAGAACTATGGGCGGAGGTTCATAACACTGGACAAGGGGAAGTGAACAAACCATTCCAAAGGGAAAAAATGCAAGAAGGCAAAGTACTTACAAATAGCTGATAAATACAGAAGTGAAAGAAAGAGAGAGAGAGAAAGATATATCAAACCGAATGCAGTGTTCCAGAGAATAGCAAAGAGAGATAAGTCCTTTTTAAATTAACAATGCAAAGAAATAGAGGAAAACAATAGAATGGGAAAAATAGAGATCTCTTCAAGAAAATTGGAGCGATCAAGTAAGCATTTTATGCAAGGATGAACATGATAAAGCATAGAAACAGTAGGACCTAACAGAAGCAGAAGAGATTAAGTAGAGGTGAATACACAGAAGAATTACACAAGAAAAGATTGTAGTGACCAAAAAACCAAAATGATCTGGTCATTCACCTAGAGCTGGACATTCTGGAGTGTGAAGTCAAGTGGGTCTTAGGAAGCATTACTAAGAAGAAAGCTAGTGGAGGTGAAGGAATTCTAGTCAAGTTATTTCAAATCCTAAAAATTGTGTTGTTAAAGTGTTGCACTCAATATATCACCAAATTTGGAAAACACAGGAGTGGACACAGGACTTCAAAAGGTCAGCTATCATTTCAATCTCAAAGAATGGCAATACAGAAGAATGTTCAAATTACAATTGGGCTCATTTCACATGCTAGCAAGGTTATATTCAAGATCTTTCAAGCTAGGCTTCAGCAGTATGTGAACCAAGAACTTCCAGATAAAGCTGGGTTTCAAAGAAGCAGAGAAACCAGAGATCAAATTGCCAACATTCACTGGGTCATAGTGAAAGCAAGATAGTTCCAGAAAAACATCTACTTCTGCTTCATTAACTATGCTAAAGACTTTGGCTGTGTGGATCACAACAAACTGTGGAAAATTCTTAAGTGGATGGGAATACCAGTCCAAATTACCTGTATCCTGAGAAATCTGTATGCAGGTCAAGTAGCAACAGTTAGAACTGGACATGGAACAAATGACCTGTTTAAAATTGTTAAAGGACTATGACAAGGCTGTATGCTGTCACTCTGCTTATTTAACTCATATGCCTGTGAACTTATATATCATGTGAAATGCCGGGTTGAATGAATCATAAACTGGAATTAAGATTGCACAGAGAAACATCAACAACCTCAGATATGTAGGTGATGCCACTCTAATGGCAGAAAATGAAGAGAACCAAGGGCTTTCCAGGTGGCGCTAATGGTAAAGAACCCACCTGCCAATGTAGGAGACCTAAGAAATGTGGGTTCGATGTCTGGGTCAGGGAGATCCCCTGGAGGAGAGCATGCAACCCACTCCAGTATTCTTGACTGGAGAGTCCCATGAACAGAGAAGACTGGCAGACTGCAGTCCACAGGGTTGTAAAGAGTCAGACAGAACTGAGCCAACTTAGCAGGTGTGCATGAAGAGAACTAAAGGGCCTCTTGATGAGGGTGAGAATAGGAGAGTGAGAAAGTTGGCTTGAAACAACATTAAAAAAAACTAAGATCATGTCCCATGGTCCCATCATGTCATGGCAGAAAGTGGAAGCAGGAACATATTTTATTTTCTTGGGCTCCAAAATCACTGTGGATGGTGACTACAGCCATGAAATGTAAAGATGCTTGTTCCTTGGAAGAAAAGCTATGACCAACCTAGACAGCATGTTAAAAGCAGAGATATCACTTTGCCGACAAAGGTCTGTATAATCACAGCTATGGTTTCTCCAATAGGCATGTACAGATATGAAAGTTGGACCATAAAGAAAGCTGAGTGGCGAAGAACTGATGCTTTCCAATCATGGTGTCAGAGAAGACTCTTGAGAGTCCCCTGGACTGCAAGATCAATCCAGTTAATCCTACAGGAAATAAATCCTGAATATTCATTGGAAGAACCGACGTTGAGCTGAAGCTCCAATGATTTGGCCACCTGATGTGAAGATCTGACTCATTGGAATGGACCCTGATGCTGGGAAAGAGTGAAGGCAAAAGGAGAAGGAAGAGACAGAGGAAGAGGTGGTGAGATAGCATCACTGACGGTATGAAGATGAGTTGCAGCAAACCCTGGGAGACAGTGGAGGGCAGAGGAGCCTGGTTTGCTACAGTCCATGTCATCACAAAGAGTTGGACAGGACTTAGTGACTGAACGGCAACAAGAAATTGTAATGTATATCCAGTAATTCCCAAATTTCCTTTTTTATATCTAAATATGCATCAGAAGAAATTCAGTTAAATTTAACTTAAACCACCCTGATAATAAATGAATCATAAAAAAAAAAAAATCAACTCCACTATAGCTGGAATGGGCTTCCCTTGTGACTCAGCTGGTAAAGAATCTGCCTGCAATGCGGGAGACTGGATTGGATCCCTGGGTTGGGAAGATCCCTTGGAGAAGAGAAAGGCTACCGACTCCAGTATTCTGGCCTGGAGAATTCCATGGACTAGTCCATGGGGTCGCAAAGAGTCAGGCACGACTGAGCAACTTTTGCTTTCGCTTTCACTTTCATAGCTAGAATAACTCAGCAAAATATCCCATATTCTTTAAGTACATCATTATTTTTTGGAGCATATTTTCTAGTAGTTTCCTGAGTAACATTCAGGAGAAATCAATTTTTAAAACTTTGCAAACTGAAAATTACTTTATCCTCATATTTGATCATTTGACTGTGTCTAAAGTTCAAAGGTAGAAATGATTTTTTCTCAGATTTTGAAGGTACTGATCTATATAGTCTTCTAAATTCCAGTACTGTTATTTAAGACTGCAATGTCATCTGAGTATTGATGGATTTTGTATCTATTATTTTCCTTTGGAAAATTTAAGGATATCTATTTTGTCTCTGTTCTAAAATGCCCTGATATTATACCTTTCTGCAAATATATTTTCATTCATTTCATTGTATTTATAATTTAATATGGGAGACATCCTTTCTATAGAATTATCTTGCCTCACTCCTTTGATCATTTTGATGCCTCTGTTTCCCATGCTACCTCTTCTTGGTATTCCACACCCTGCAGTAAGCCTTGGTTATTCATATCTTTTCCTGCTTTGGGCCCATTATTTATATATTTGCTTTACAATTTCCAAAAGGTCCTTTATGTTCTCTAGTTGATACTATCTGTAACATTTTTTTTTTCTTATTTTATTGACCTACACTACCTGTGGCTGACTTCATAGGAATTTTTCTTTTTTCTTTCAGTGATTGTTTCTGTTTCCAGTTTGTTCCTTTAAAAATACTTTTGTTTTTCACACCGAGCGCTTTTCCTAAATATCTGGTATATTTTGGCTCTTAGTTTATATTCATTTTAGAGGAAAAAAGCTTTAAGTTTGTGGATCTGTCAACAGATAGGTTTTGCTCCAGTTTCACTTTGGAGCAACTCCTTTTGCACTGAAATGATTCCCCCTGAAGAAAAGTCACAGTCTCAACCACATGAAATCAATGTCCAGAATAAAGTTTCCTTTGATTGCTTAATGTTCCTCATGATTTCAGCCTTGGGGAACTTAATTTAGTATATGACTAAATCAAGAAATTTAAGCAGGAAAGAAAGTGAGATGGAGAACGGCTTTTGGTTGGCAACACATTCTTGCACCAGACCCAGAATGTTTAATTCTGCATTTCTCTTTTTGTGCAAATAAAAAAAAAAAACAACTCCCTTTTACCAAATTCAATTTGAAATGAATATTGTATTACTGAGTGTCCAATGCATTCTTACATGATAAACCACCTTAATTAAAACAAGCCTACCATTTTGTTATACAGTGTTTACATTCCTAATGCATTTTTATCAATAGTTAGGCATGTGTCCAATTATGTTATATAATTGGTATTTTTCCTGTATTATTATGTGTTTCTCTCACTAGATTTAAGATCCAGAGGGAAAGAGACTTATCGGATTCTTTTACTGCTATACCTTCAGCTCTTAAAGTAAAGCTTGCACAAAAATTGTTGTGTTGCTTAATTGCTAAGTCATGTTCAACTCTTTGTGAATCCATGAACTGCAGTATGCCAGGTTTCCCTGTGCTTCACTATCTCCCAGAGTTTGCTCAAATTCATGTCCATTGAGTCAATGATGTCATCAAACCATTTAATCCTCTGTTGCCCCCTTCTCCTCCTGTCCCCAATCTTTCCCAAACTCAGGGTCTTTCCCAATGAGTCGGCTCTTTGCATCAGGTGGCCAAAGTACTGGAGCTTCAAGTTCAGCATCAGTCCTTCCAATGAATATTCAGGGTTGATTTCTTCTAGGATTGACTGGTTTGATCTCCTTGCAGTCCTAGGGACTCTCAAGAGTCTTCAGCACCACAGTTCAAAAGGATCAATTGTTTGGTGCTCAGCCTTCTTTATGATCCAGCTCTTTTATCTGTGCATGACTACTGGAAAAACTGTAGCTTTGACTATATAGACCTTGGTCGGCAAAGGGATGCTTTTACACGGAGATGAATATTCAGTAAGAATCTGGTGAGTTCTTTCAACAGGAAATTGTGTGATTTTTCATGAAATGGCAAAAGAAAACTGCAAAACCAGAAGAAGAGAAGTCATCATGAGCTATGTGAATCTTGCAATCTGTCCATCATGGTCACTATTTCTCTAGATGAAGCATGTACTTTCTAGGTCCCTACAGTCCCCAAATAGTCCTAATGCCTTGGAACTGACCTTTTTACACATTTACAGTACATGACAGACCCTAGGTCTTCATAGTTTTGAGTATTTTCCTCATAGGTATACATACATGGTACAGTTTTTGCCCCTGGATAATGTCTGTAAATAAAAGACAGGTATATTTACTTTTCAATTAATCCCAATTTGCATTCAACATTTGAACTATTTAACTATGAGTATGCGTTATGTGTGCATGCTATGTCACTTCAGTTATGTCCAAATCTTTACTTACTTTAAAGTAAATAACCATAAAATAAATAACATTTTCTGTGCATTCTTTTTATCCTGATGTTTATGTTGGTTTTCTTAAAGAAATTATTCATAGAGGCCTAAGTATGTCTATATAACACATGTTAGAAAAAGATGTAATTAATATGTATGTAGATCAAATAGGTTTGACCTATTTTTTCTAACAGGTATTTTCTATTTAACAAGTTTTTCTATAAACTACATTTTTTACCTTTTCTATCAAATTGTATATGATTGTGGATATAAATATATGATAAGATGGAAAGTTCCTTTGCAGTTTATTATACTTAGGCAATACAACATTATCTGAATAATACAGTAACAACAAAATTATTTGCTTTAGCAATAAAAATAATCCTTTATCACAGTAATCTTAAAAGTTAGAAATGATTCCTTCTAAATAGTGATCAAAAGTCTGAAATAAATACTTTCTGAGCATACAATTATACAACTAAAGGTTGTGTTAAAGAATATGCAAGTCTGTCCAATATCATATTCAAAGGTCACCACTGAAACTGTTGGCAGCGAGTTAACTGAGAAATAAATTAAACATTTTGGCACTCTCTATAATAATGCCACCTGAAGCTCTGAATTTCTGAAGAGAGATACATTAAGAACTTGATTACCTTTTAATTGTAACCGTATGCTTTTAAATTTTAATAATGCAATCTCCTTAAATGCAGCATTCAAGTAAATCCTTCCTTAGGATGATGTTAAAGTTCCTTTTGCCCTTCACTTAATGTAACTTAGATAATATTTTCTTGAAAAGGGTTAACCTAATTTTAATTAAATTTATTTAATTAAGCTTCAACACATTTTAATAACTGAATATCTAATGGAAGTCAGAGCTGCAGAGAACCAAATCATTTTTGCAACATGTAGTTCTTAATTGGAAATGATATAATGTTCATGAGATGAATTGTGGTTCGAAAGATGACATCAAATGTTGCATGAAACCCTTTTATTAGATCAGATTTCAAAGGTTCTTGTTATTTCTAAAGATCATACTAAGTGGTTCCTGAAAAAATAAAATAACTACTTTGATTGAGATTTATTTGAATTATTTAATTTTTTGTTTTATAAAAATAGTTAAGGGAGACAGGTGAAGAGAAAGCCAAATAACTGGAACTGTTTGAAAATAGATGCAGATATTAGCATAATGCATCTAAGTTGATACATATTGCGGAGACATGTTACTGAGATTTTTAAATCAAAATATGTTTTAATGTTTTAGTAAGGGTAGCAACTGCCAATTCAGATCAGTTTTTCCACAAAATCTTTAAGCTCAGTTTCTAAATGTATGTATATATACAACCATTGTAAAACCAAAATTGACTTGATTCATCATATTTTTATACATAAGATAAAGCCAAATAACTGATATGTCAATGACTAGAAAATGATCTTACTGTACTGGTTCTTTAAATCACAATAGCTCTATTACAGTTGGTCTTTAGTGAGATTGACTCATGAGAGTTTAACAACTATCTGGTTACTTTCATGCAAGTGTTCAGTACACAAAGTTGTAAGAGCTTTAAAAAAAAATAGGGGGTGCTTTGAAATTCTTGATATACCCTTATATAACACAGTGGAAACATTTATAATAATGCAATTTTAACTGTCCTTCCCTGAGAACAAACATTATTTATAAAGTGTCTCAACTTAAAAAATCCATCATGATAATTCACCTGATCATCTGATCAATACATAATTTCTATTAAAACACATTCATTATATATTTGAGTTATTTCTGTAGAATATGAATTCTACTTTTCTGAAATATACAAGCTGCATAGTTACTTTGAATATTCCATATGAATTTAAATATACTATGTGAGTTTATTGTAAACATAGACTATTTTGTGTTTCAATGCCACTATTATCTTTCATAATACTTTTTAAAAACTAACTTATTTTAATTGGAGGCTAATTACTTTACAATATTGTAGTGGTTTTTGCCATACATTGACATGAATCAGCCATTGGAACATGTATATACATGTTCCCCATCCTGAACCCCCTCCCTCTTCCCTACTCCCTCCTCCCTCCCCATCAGGGTCATCCCAGTGCACCATCTCTGAGCACCCTGTCTCGTGCATCGAACTGGACTGGTGATCTATTTCACATATGTTAATATACATGTTTCAATACTGGTCATTTAAAAGGAAAATTGCAAACGTTCATAATGGTATTGATAGTCAACACGTCAAATAATTCAATTTGTGTTTTAAGAAAATAAATTTAGACTACATCCAGGGAAAATCAAATAACACTGTTTGATTTATATTAGTAATTAGCAAAATATTGGAATTGAGCTGAATATTTCAAGTTATTAATACTTGTCTATCTGAACAGAATAGAAACATGTAAAATAACCTGTATCACATTTGGAAAGGCTGATTATTTTTAACGTAATTATTTTTTATTATGAAGACAATGCTATTTCAGAAATTATTTTTTCTACTCACAAATAATGTACAATACTTTAGTACTATTGCTGGGTCTTCACAGTGAATATTAATTTATAGTGCATATTTATTACAGTGTATAACTCTTCTAAGTTTGGAATTTACAAAGAACACTGCATGCTTGAAGTGGGACATAATGATATTTCTGAGAAGCATATTACCACTTTAATGCCAGTGATCATTTTAAAACATCAAGGGTTAGAGTGCTTAATTGAATTTTTTTAGCTCGATGAAACTTTATTCATTATTGAATGTAATCTTCTTAATTTATGCATTAAAAAGACATTCTGAAAGGTTAATAAAAAAAGAACTAGGCCATCAAGATTGAGGATAAAATGCAAGTACTGGAATCTGAGGTCATTGCAACTTTCTTACATACTTTGCTTTTCTTTTTTAAAGAGATGCGGTGTCAATCAATTAAAACTTAGTAACTGATATAAAAGCCAAAATACTATATTTTAAGTATTCTATTCAAGTCAAAAGTAGTATGAAAAAAACTTTCATTGAGAAATATATTAGAACTTCAACCTAATATTGAAGAACTCCAATACTGGAGTTAAAGAAATTGTTTTAAGTATAATTTAATGGGTCCTTTTTTTTTAATCTATGAATTATTTTAATGTGTTGAAGTTCTTTTTAGCATATACTGAACAAGTGTTTACTAAAGATATGGAAGGCAATTTTTTGTTTTTGTTTTTTCAACTATGCAGGCTGACATATAAATGAGGAAAATGAGACTGCTTTCCAGATGAACAGGACTTGCAATCTATGTTTCAACTGCTCTAAAAAGTACTGTAAAGATCCCCACAGCAGAGGATAAACTAGCAAGCTCCAAGAAATGCAAGCTAAAAGGACAAAATTATGCAGTACCATCAAAGTAAGGAAAATCATCAAAACAACAAAAGATCATTTTAATACAAATTTTACAAAACATATGATAGTCACTCAGCCCTAATTCAATGTGCTTTTGAGAAAACACCATGTACAATAAATAAAGGCTGGATACATAGATCAATGAGTTAAAAGGCCAACTCCCATTCTGCAATGTATCTATAAATAAAAAGGGGATGAAATTAAATATAGATAATGCATAACTATGATACCCTATAAAATAACATACAGATAAAATAAAATAAAAACCAACTTGTTAGCTGCATTTAAATATTTAAAGTAAGCCAAAGCTCACACATGTGAAATAACTTCACAACACTCATGCTTTTCTAATAAATTACAGTCAAGAAAGAGAAATACCTTTGGATACCAACTCACTGCTACAGTATCCTTACTGGAAAATAATATTCCACTCTCCATTCATGAAATTCAACATGCTTTTATAATCATTATCTTTTTGAACAGTAGTTTCTTCTCAACCACATGGATGAATTAAATCAGTCAAAACCAAGATTTTGACTTGTATTTAAATGGTCTATTTATCATAGGATTCAGACTATGCCAGTGAATTTCAATTCTGATTGATCATCTGAATAAATAGAAGTTAATTTGTTATAAAGCATTACAATATTCTACTCTAAATAATGCATCACTATTAGAATAATAATTTCATAGTAATATTCTTAGAATGTTGTGTTCAGGTTTATGATGCTATGTGGAAAACTATCATTAAGGAATATACTAGAATAAATTTAATCAATTCAAATATATATACATTTAACCATTTATAAAATATTTAACTTTTTAAACATAATTTCTGTTGCTTCTGGTAAGGGATACTATATATTTTAAAAAAGGTATTACATGTCTCTGAATTTGTTTAAATATAGAACTTTAAAATTACAGAAGTAGATGCGGTTTGTTACTATACAGATTAATCATTAAAATTTAGCTCGGAATATAAACATTATAGTTTTTTTCATAATTTCTAATGACTGAAAACATAAAGAATGCAAGAAAGAAAATATATTACATTATTTAGTTTAAAAACTGTTTCCAATTTTTTTCAGTGTGACTCTATGTATTAAAAATATTTTATTTTTCATGTTGTGATACAGTTTTTTTCCTCATATACACTCTTTCAGTTCAGAGGGACCTGGAAAAAAAAGTAGGTGGATGCGCCAAACTGGCAGAAAAATGGTAGCCAGTCAATCATTCAACCATCTGTGCCCAGCACAATCCTGACTGAGTTTTTGTACCTTGAACCAAAGGGGACCAGTTCATAGATTATAATTAACAGTCGGGAGAGAAGTTCGTGTTCCCACATTGCTCCCTATCTGGGCTATTGGCCATCAACCTAAAGCACCGGCTTCCTCTTCAGCTTATTCTAAATTCAGACCTTCTAGCTTTTTTTTTTTTTTTTTTTACAGATATTAATACAGTTTAGCTTACAAAAATAAGGTCTCTGTACTTTTCTTTGTATTGTTCAACTATAACCTCTAACCTAGTGGTACCTGGTAATACTTTCTTTTAAGAGGGAAATCCATAGATTTTTTCAGCCAGCAGCAAGCACTTAATATAGTAAAGGTATTCTGGAGATGTGGCTTCATACATTCCAGAACAGGTACTGGCTGGAAAGCAATCAGGTCCACCCCTGCCATCTGTGCATATTACGATCCTCCTATGGCTTTACTCCTCAGTATTTTTTTTTGAGCATGTGGTTCATCCAATTTTTATATTGATTGGGATATTTGCTGATATTTTCTCATACAAATCTGCTTATATTTTTGCATTTAGCTTATTTGAAAAGTGACTCATCAAAATTTTTAGAAACATACACTTATATATTCATATATATATATACATATATATATATATTCCATTGACCCTAACATAGTGGAAGTTGAAAGACTCATAGACCAAATAAACTATTTTTTATATGCAAATGTATTTTTTAAGTTGTGAATTTCATAATTTTTTTTAACTTTAACTATATAACCTAGTGATATTGAGTTTAAATGATCTAATATCAGGAAAAAAGAGATTACTTATATCTATAGAATTAATCTTTTTTATAGTCACTGTTTTAAGAAATATCATGTAATAATTAAATTACTAATAAGCCTTTTATTTTGTATTTCTGTATCAGAATCAATATTATTACAGCTCATTATTCATAAAATTCAGTATTTATTAAGGTCATAGAAAGTTATACCTAAACAAAAATACACTGTATCTAAATTATGAGAACACAAATATTGGAGACAGTCTGCCTGGAGTCAGGTCAACTATTTACTAGTTCTGTGCCTTGGTCAAGTCTCACCTCTGTGCCTAGATTTCCTTTCCTATAAAAATGGGAATTATAATATTATGTTCCCAAGCAACTATTATAATAATTAAAGTAATGATATAGAAAGACACCAAATAAGGTGTTTAGTAGTACACACCAGTAAATGAATGTTAGTCATGTTTCTCATAAATCTGTGTAGGGAAATGCCCCATGGTATTGGTGTCAAAGAGTAGTATGAGACTTGATGACATATGTAAAGTTAAACATCCCCCAGAGGAGTAATGATGGGTGTGATGATGAAACAGGGAAGGAAAACTCAAGTAGGCTGGAAAGATACCTTTCACGGATATTGCAGAGCATGGTTTTATCCCAAAAGTGAGTTAACATCAGTTACCCTCTAAAATGTCTGCTGACACCAAGATGTAATAAAACAAAACAAAAGACAAGTAACTTGCTTTTTGTAGACCTATTTTTAACTAACTGCCTTTTTTACTTTGCTTCAGAGCATTTGTCACAGACAGAACTACTTCAGTGCTTTGGTCTATGAAGACCAAATACATATTTGATTCAATCATATATTTCTAGATATTCAGGTTCTTTCTTTTACTAATTTTAAATGTTATAGCGTGACAATAATAATTATAATGACTATCATGTTGAGAAATAAATGTTAATATATTAGTTTGCATTCAAATAACTAGATATTTCCTTACCAGTACTTATAACTTTTAGTAACTTCATAGATTTTTATTGTTTCTTTTAATATTTGCTGAAGTCAAAGCTCTTTGACATTTGCTGAATGTGCAATTTTCCTGATTTACATTTACCATGCAAAATAAAACTTAAATTATTATTTTCATGTAGATATTCAACCCACAGTATTATGCACTTTTACTTGAGACAGCACTCTGGTTGTTTCTGGGTTATGTCTCTCCAATGACTGCAGGGAAATGAAGTTGTGCCAGTATCTTACTGGTATAATTTTTAAAAGTTAACATATTTGAGTAATAGGCACATGGCCATGAAACTAAACCTAATTAAAGCTTTGTCAGTTACAACAAGTCCTGGTTTTATCTATAAAGTCAGATAACACCAGATTTGCAAACCTGTACAATGTCAGGCGTGTGTTAAATCCTGACTTAATATTGACCCACATTGAGAAAGCAGTTATTCATTGTCTCTAAGTGCTTATTTATATCTTAATTATGTGAAAATGTCTATGTAAATAAAATATATTTTTCTATTATATAGTTTTAAAAAATGAAGGTGGTTATTCTTGATAACTGTTTTATAAATTGAAGCTAGAAATTAGAAGTTTAGTTACAGATATTTTACTTAAAAGTAAAGGGGAAGTGAAAAATTAGAGAGATGTACATTCATAGGGGAAGATAGCCAGGCCTATTTTATTTCTTAAGTTTAAAAGTATAAATGACCCAATCAAAAAATGGGCCAAAGAACTAAACAGACATTTCTCCAAAGAAGACATACAGATGGCTAACAAACACATGAAAAGATGCTCAACATCACTCATTATCAGAGAAATGCAAATCAAAACCACAATGAGGTACCATTACACGCCAGTCAGGATGGCTGCTATCCAAAAGTCTACAAGCAATAAATGCTGGAGAGGGTGTGGAGAAAAGGGAACCCTCTTACACTGTTGGTGGGAATGCAAACTAGTACAGCCGCTATGGAGAACAGTGTGGAGATTTCTTAAAAAACTGGAAATAGAACTGCCATATGACCCAGCAATCCCACTTCTGGGCATACACACTGAGGAAACCAGATCTGAAAGAGACACGTGCACCCCAATGTTCATCGCAGCACTGTTTATAATAGCCAGGACATGGAAGCAACCTAGATGCCCATCAGCAGATGAATGGATAAGGAAGCTGTGGTACATATACACCATGGAATATTACTCAGCAGTTAAAAAGAATTCATTTGAATCAGTCCTAATGAGATGGATGAAACTGGAGCCCTTATACAGAGTGAAGTAAGCTAGAAAGATAAAGAACATTACAGCATACTAACACATATATATGGAATTTAGAAAGATGGTAACGATAACCCTATATGCAAAACGGAAAAAGAGACACAGAAATACAGAACAGACTTTTGAACTCTGTGGGAGAATGTGAGGGTGGGATATTTCAAAAGAACAGCATGTATACTATTTATGGTGAAACAGATCACCAGCCCAGGTGGGATGCATGAGACAAGTGCTCGGGCCTGGTGCACTGGGAAGACCCAGAGGGATGGGATGGAGAGGGAGGTGGGAGGGGGGATCGGGATGGGGAATACGTGTAAATCTATGGCTGATTCATATCAATGTATGACAAAAAAATAAATTAAAAAAAAAAGTATAAAAATCTCTACTTGTTTTCTTTTTAACTTTTTAAGAATATATAAAATATTCAAAAATTTATTTGAATATTTACTTCAAAACTAACGTAACTGATTGACCTTTAGCTTTTAAATGTTTAACATTATATATATTAAAGTTACTCTGATTGCCAGATTACTGAAATAAAGTAGAAGCTGATGCCAATTGTAAGAGACAAACTACATCAATTTTTCTAGCATTTTAGGACATATTTTTACTTGTCAATTTAAGAATCATAAAGTAGAATTTATTCCCAACATTTTTCAAATGCTATATTTTCATACAGTGAATTTTTATAAATGTATATCTAATTTTTCCTGGGTATCTTAATTCATTACTTCCAATATGATTATTTTATAAATCTACATTTATGACTGAATTTAGCAATATGGCAAAGAGTCGGACACAACTGAGGGACTGAACTGAACTGATACATATGTATGTACTGTGAATATAAACATAAAGAAATTCTTCTGAATATATTAAATGAAATATTTATCTTGTTGTTTTGTTCTAGAATTGAGGTCACAGAAATATAAAAAGTGACTTTCCTGGTGGCCCAGTGGCTAAGACTCCATGATTCCGCAGGGGGCCTGGGTTCAATCCCTGGTCAGGAAATTAGATACAATGTGCCACAATTAAGACCCAACACAGCCAAATAAATAAATAAAGACTTTTTTAAAAAAGAATATTATAAAGACACAGATTTCCTCAAGAAACTCTTCCATAGCAGCAAGATACTTGTGAATCCACAGTACCTACCTGAATACTTATAACAACTGAGGTACTTAATGTACAGAGGTTGTATGAATGAATTCAACATAGTCTTTATTATTTCTTTCATATAGGTTAGGACTAGATTGACTGTGTCCCCTCAGATCCAAATGTTGAAGCTTAATTTCCAATATAATAGTATTTGAAGATGAAACTGTTGGGAGATGGTTAAGACATGAGGGTGGAGTGCCTGGGAATGAAATTAGCAACCTTAGAAGAGACAAGTGAGAACATGCTTCTGTCTCTCCTCTCTAACATGTTGAGATACAGAGAGAAAGTCAATCAGTTCAGTTCAGTCACTCAGTCGTGTTCGACTCTTTGTGACCTCATGGACTGCAGCACGCCAGGCTTCCACGTCTACCACCAACTCCCAGAGCTTACTAAAACTCACGTCCACAGAGTCGGTGATGCCATCCAACCATCTCACTCTCTGTCGTCCCCTTCTTCTCCCACCTTCAATCTTTCCCAGCATCAGGTGTTTTTCCAATGAGTCACTTCTTCACATCAGGTGACCAAAGTATTGGAGCTTCAGCTTCAGCATCAGTCCAATGAATATTCAGGACTGATTTCCTTTATGATGGACTGGTTGGATCTCCTTGCAGTCCAAGGGACTCCAAGAGTCTTCTCTAACACCACAGTTCAAAAGCATCAATTCTTCAGTGCTCAGCTTTCTTTATAGTTCAACTCTCACATCAATATATGACCGCTGGGAAAAACCATAGCTTTGACTAGATGGACTTTTGTTGGCAAAATAACGTCTCTGATTTTTAATATGCCGTTTAGGCTGGTCATAACTTTCCTTCCAAGGAGCAAGCGTCTTTTAATTTTATGGCTGCAGTCACCATCTGCAGTGATTTTGGAGCCCCCCAAAATAAGGTCTGTCATTGTGTCCATTGTTTCCCCATCTATTTGCCCTGAAGTGATGGCCCACAAGCCAGGATCTTAGTTTTCTGAATGTTGAGTTTTAAGCCAACTTTTTCACTCTCCTCTTTCACTTTCAACAAGAAGCTCTTTAGTCCTTCTTTGCTTTCTGCCATAAGGGTGGTGTCATCTGCATATCTGAGGTTATTGATATTTCTCCCAGCAATCTTGTTTCCAGCTTGTGCTTCATTCAGCCCAGTGTTCTAATGTTGTACTCTGCATATATGTTAATTAAGCAGGGTGACAATATACAGCCTTAACGTTCTCCTTTCCCGATTTGGAACTCATCTGTTGTTCTATGTCTGGTTCTAACTGTTGCTTCTTGACATACATACAGTCTCAGGAGGCAGGTCAGGTGGTCTGGCATTCCCATCTCTTTAAGAATTTTCCACAGTTTGTTGTGATCCACAGAGTCAAAGGCTTTGGCATAGTCAACAAAGCAGAAGTAGATGTGTTTTTTTGGGAACTTTCTTGCTTTTTTGATGATCCAGTGGATTTTGGCAATTTGATCTCTGGTTCCTCTCCCTTTTCTAAATGCAGCTTGAACATCTGGAAGTACACAGTTCATATACTGTTGAAACCTGGCTTGGAGAATTTAATAGTGTTGTAATATTTAATAACACATATGTATATTTTGGAATCCCATTGTCAGATTAGAGAATAAATAATTTGGGGGGAGGTAGAGATGCTATCGGAGAAGCCAATGGCAACCCACTCCAGTACTCTTGCATGGAAAATCCCATGGATGGAGGAGCCTGGTAGGCTGCAGTTCATGGGGTTGCTGAGAGTTGGACACGACTAAGTGACTTCACTGTCTCACATTGGAGAAGGAAATGGGAACCCACTCCGGTGTTCTTGCCTTGAGAATCCCAGGGATGGCAGAGCCTGCTGGGCGGCCGTCTATGGGATCGCACAGAGTCGGACACGACTGAAGTGACAGCAGCAGCAGCAGCAGAGATGCTATTATAGTCATCTGTAACAGTCACTATATATATACTCTCTGTAGATACAGTGAAAGTGTTAGCTGCCCAGCCGTGTCCAATTCTGGGACCGCATAGATCGCAGCCCACCAGGCTCTTCTGTCCATGGAATTCCCTAGGCAAGAATACTAGAATGGGTATCCATTCCCTTCTTCAGGAGATTTTCCTGACCCAGGGATTGAACCTGGGTCTTCTGCATTGCAGGGAAAGTCTTCACTGTCTGAGCCAGTAAGGAAGCCCAGAAATAGTCTCTAGGGTAATAAAAATGATAAATTAGGATTTGATGAGCATCATAATTGACCCATCTGAGCTAATAATGCAGGCTACAAACAATTAGTGTAATTATACATTTGTATATTCATCGACTTTTTATCCTAGTGGTCTCTGAGGCTTCAGAATTTTGAATTACAATGCAAAATTTTTAACTTTAAAATTATGATCAATAAAAAAATTAAAAATATAAATTGTTTAGCTAAAAGGTTGTTTTCCTAATTTTATTTACAATCAATTTTAAGAATGCTGCTGCTCCTGCTGCTAAGTCGCCTCAGTCATGTCCAACTCTGTGTGACCCCAAGACGGCAGCCCACCAGGCTCCCCCGTCCCTGGGATTCTCCAGGCAAGAACAATGGAATGGGTTGCCATTTCCCTCTCCAATGCATGAAAGTGAAAAGTGAAAGTGAAGTCGCTCAGTCTTGTCCAACTCTTGGTGACATCATGGACTGCAGCCCACCAGGCTCCTCCGTCCATGGGATTTTCCAGGCAAGAGTACTGGAGTGGGGTGCCATTGCCTTATTTTTTAAGAATTAAAGTGCTATAAATAAGCAATTATCTGCAAATCATTTTAAGATGAGGAATAAGAAATATATATTTATTTTTTCTATACTAAGTAAACATTCATTATTTTAAGTCTTAAAAATAAGTTTAAGATAAATTTTCGTGCAACTGAGTAGTCAAATATCAAATTAATATTTAAGATTCATTATCAGAAATCTGTTTTTCTGATATAATTGTTAAGCACATAATTGTTAAGAAAGCAAAGTTTAATTTTAATTATTTTTGAAATGTGTGTTTTCATGATTACTGGTTCAATAGTCTGCTTTTGTTTTTGGGGGGCATAACTTTTGTCTGCTTTTTCCACATAAGTGGTTATGTTTCTTTTATTATTTTATTCCTTTTTTTTTTTTTTTTTTTTTTTGTTTAGGCAGATTATCTCAATTTAAAAATAATTAACATTTTAACTAGTGATTTTATATAGTTATTTAATGTGAAGATATAAGTATGTCTAATGGTCTAGAATACATAATCATGTGCTTGTAGGCCATTTAATTCTTTTTTGGTGATGTATCTAGTCTAGCTTTTAGCCAATTTTTAATCAGGCATTTGTTTTATTATTGATTTGAAAGAGTTTTTATTCATTTAGGATAAGAGTCTTAAACAGATATATATTGCAAATGTTTCTCCCTTTCTTTAATTGCCTTTGCAATTTCAAATAATAACTTAAAATTTGTGAGTGGCATTGGGACAGAGACAATGAGGGTAAATCCTAAATTGCTAATAAATACTACTAGTTAAAATGGAGATTTTGAAGACCCTGGCAGTGACAGTTGAAAAGGAATGTTATTGAAAAATGGAGGAAGAGATTATGTTATGGAGTGACAGAGAGTTTAGCAATATTATTGCTTTTATTTTTGATAGTAGCAAAAGAAATATATGTGCTTAATGAACTTATTTATCTACTTAAGGAGAACTGTAGGTTAAGTGTGGAAGGTGTCATTTGATTTCTTCTTATTGCTTACAGTAAGATTTGGGAATAGGTAGATAAATTGAGGAAACAACTTTAAAAAGAGAACTTGGACTTTGTGGGTTTGAAATATTTCAGATTTTCCAATAGGCAAAAGATGCTAACATTAACAGATTGCTTCTTAGTAAAGTTCAAAGCTAGGGTACTCTCAGGAGAAAGAGGTTTAAATACAAGCCATGAGTGTTTCCATACAACTTTTTGTTCATTTCTCAGAAACATCAAAGACTTTACTTCTGTCTAACATTCAGTTTAAAGAGACATTTAAAAAGATTAAGAGTGTGCCTCAAAGATCCTCTTAATCAAATAACAGAGCCTCTAATATGCTTAATGGTTTGTCCTTCAGCCATTTCAGTAGCAGCCCAAGGTAGAGGAGGGCCGATCTCAGATATTGGTGGGTCTGTTTCTTCCCTTTTATGAAGTCAACTTCAGTGATATTCACTGATAGACTATAAGGTTTCTGAAAGACTTGTATCACTAAATAGATTGATTACTTAGAGTGAAAGTGATCGACACAGTACAGAATTTTAAAGGGACATTGAGTTCTGGAATTTACTGGTAGAAAGAAGCCTGATAAAATTACCTAGCCTCAGACAGACACTGTATTTCATAACAAAGAAAATGATTATTAAAAAGGTAGAAGAGCCCAGGATGTAGAGTACAGGACCATGTAGAACACAGGAATATGTCATTTTACTGGACTTCTCTGGAGGCTCAGTGGTAAGGAATATGCCAGCAATGCAGGAGACTCAGGAGAAACCCTAGTCTGGAATATCCCCTGGAGAAGGGCATGGAAACCAACTCCAGTATTCTTGCCTGGAGAATCTGATGGACAGAGAAGCCTGGCAAGCTATAGTCATGGGATCCCAAAGAGCTGAAAATTATGAAGTGACTGAGCATGCATGCACACTTGTTTTATTAAGCATAATTGCACTTCACTGATACTGTGTTTTGAAGGTTTGTGGCAACTTTGCATCCAGTATATAGGCACAATTTTCCCAATAACATTTTCTCACTTCATGGCTCTATGTCACATTTTAGTAATTCTCACAGTATTTCAAAGCTTTTCATTGTTTTTATTTATGTTACAGTGATCTCTGATCAGTAATCTTTGATGTTACTATTATGAATCACTGAAAGCTCAGTGAATTCGCTCAGGTTCATGTCCATTGATTCAGTGATGTTTCTGAACCATCAAATCCTCTGTCACCCTCTTCTTCTTTTGCCTTCAATGATTGCCAGTATTAGGGCCTTTTCAATGAGTTGGCTCTTCACAGCAGGTGGCCAAAGTCCTAGAGCATCAGCTTCAGCGTCAGTCCTTCTAATGAATATTCAGGGTTGATTAGGATTGATTGGTTTGATCTCCTTGCTGTCCAAGGGACTCTCAAGAGTCTTCTTCAACACTGCAGTTCTAAAGCATCAATCAATTCTTCTGAGGTCAGCCTTCTCTGTGGTCCAACTCTCACATCCATACATGACCACTGGCAAAAACCATGCCTTTGACTATATGGACCTTTGTCAGCAACCTGATGTTTCTATATTTTCCTATGCTGTCTAGGTTTGTCATAAGTTTCCTTCAAAGGAGCAAGTGTCTTTTATTTCCATGGCTGCAGTCACCGTCTGCAGTGATTTTGGCGCCTAAGAAAATAAAATCTGTCTCTGTTTCCAATTTTTCCACTTCCATTTGCCATGAAGTGATGGAACCAGATGCCATGATCTTAAGTTTTTTTTTTTTTTCATGTTGACTTTCAAGCCAACTTGTTTACTCTCTTCTTTCACCCTCATCAAGAGGCTCATTAGTCCTTTCCCAAAGTGGAACCAGTCCATTGTTCCCTGTCTGGTTCTAACTGTTGTGTCTTGACTCACATAGAGGCTTCTCAGGAAACAGGCAATGTATTCTGGTACTGGAATCTATTTAAGAGCTTCCCAGTTTGTTGTGACACGCATAGTCAAAGGCTTTAGCATAGTCAATGAAGCCGATGGAGATGTTTTTCTGGAATTCCTTGCCTTCTGTGTGATCCAACAGATGTTGGCAATTTGATCTCTGATTCCTCTGCCTCTTTAAAACCCAGCTTGCACATCTAGAAGTTCTCATTTCATGTACTGCTAAAGACTAGCTTGAAGAATTTTGAGTAAAACCTTAGAAGCCGTGAAATGAGCACAACTATAGGGTAGTTTGAATATTCTTTGGCATTGTACTTTGAGACTGGAATGAAAACTGACCTTTTCCAGTCATGTGGCCAGGCCTGAGCTTTCCAAATTTGTTAGCATATTGAATGCAGCACTTTAACAGCATCATCTTTCGGAATTTGAAATTGTTGAGCTGGAATTCTATCACTTCCACTAGTTTTGTTTTTAGTAATACTTCCTAAAGGACTTCCCTGGTGGCTCAGATGGTAAAGCTTCTGCCTACAATGTGGGAGACCTGGGTTCGATCCCTGGGTTGGGAAGATCCTCTAGAGAAGGAAATGGCAACCTACTCCAGTACTCTTACCTGGAAAATCCCATGGACGGAGGAGCCTGGTAGGCTACAGTCCACGGGGATGCAAAGAGTCAGACATGACTGAGCAATTTCACTTTTACTTTACTTTACTTTTACTTTTTAATGTCCATGGGGATGCAAAGAGTCAGACACGACTGAGCAATTTCACTTTTACTTTACTTTACTTTTTAATGCTTCCTAAGGCCTACTTGACTTCACACTCCAGGATGTCCAGCACTAGGTGACTGATCATGCCACTGTGGTTATCCAGGTCATCAGGACCCTTTCTGTATAGTTCTTCTGTGTATTCTTGCCACCTTTCCTTAATCTCTTCTGTTTCTGTTAGAGCCTTACCATTTCTGTCCTTTATTGTGTCCATCCTTGCATGAAATGTTCCCTAGATCTCTCCAGTTTTCTTGAAAAGATTTCTAGTCTTTCCCATTCTATTGTTTTCCTCTGTTCCTCACTGTTCACTTAAGAATGTCTTCTTATATCTCCTTGCTATTCTCTGGAACTTTGCATTCAGTTGGGTGTATCTTTCCCTTTTACTCTTGCCTTTTGCTTCTCTTCTCTCCTCAGCAATTAGTAAAGCCTCCTCAGATAAACACTTTACCTTCTTGCATTTCTTTTTCTTGGAGATGGTTTTGGTCACCATCTCCTGCACAATGTTAGGGACCTCTGTCCACAGTTCTTCAGGCACTCTGTCTTCCAGATCTAATCCCTTGAATCTATTTCTTCTCACCATATAATTGTAAAGGATTTGACCTAGGTCTTACCTGAACTGCCTAGTGGTTTGCCCTACTTTCGTCAAAGGAAGGGTCGATTTTGCAATAAGGAACTCATGATCTGAGCCATGGTCAGCTCTCAGTTTTTTTTTTTTCTGCTGACTGTATAGAGCTTCTCCATCTTTGGCTGCAAAGAACACAATCAATCTGATTTTTGTATTGACATTCTGGTCATGCCCATGTGTAGAGATGTCTCTTGGGTTGTTGGAAAAGGGTTTTGCTATGATCATTGTATTCTCTTGACAAAACTCTGTTAGCCTTTGCCCTGCATCATTTTGTACTCAAAGGCCAAACTTGCCTGTTTCTTCAGGTATTTCTCAATTTCCTACTTTTGCATTCCAATCCCCATGATGAAAAGGACACCTTTTTTTGACATCAAATTCTAGAAAGGGTTGTAGGTCTTCATAGAACCCATCTATTTCAGTTTCAGCATCAGTGGCTGGGGCATAGATTTAGATTACTGTAATGCTGAATGGTTTGTCTTGAGAGTAACCAAGATCATTCTGTCCTTTTTGAGGTTGCACCCAAGTTAGCTTTCTTTTTATTCTAAAGTCTTTGTTCTTGCAATTTTTTAATTTTATCTTGTGCTTGCTCAGTTGTGTCCAACTCTTTGCGATCCCATGGACTGGAGCCCTCCAGGTTCCTCTGTCCATGGAGTCTTCCAAGCAAGAATACTGGAATGGGTTGCCATTTCCTACTCCAGGGGATCTTCCCAACCCAGGGACTGAATTTGTATCTCTCACATCTCCTGCAATGCAGGCAGATTCTTTACCATTGCACCAGTATATTATGAAATGGAGTCTGGATTCTCTTACTTTCCCCCATTGAGTGGTATTAACACTAAGTCATGGGGTTGCATCAAGTTGGACACGATTTACCACTTGAGCAACAACGTGTTAAGCAGTCAGTACATCCAGATCTACCTGAGAACAAATGGGTCTTTTTGGCAGAAGACAGAATCATAGATAGTAGCTCAGTTCTTTTTATTTTTCTCTTTCTCCCGAGCTGTCTGCACATCAGCCAGCAATGTGCAGAGTTCACAAAGAGTACTAATCCTCCCCTTCTTGGGTAGTCTTCTTTTAGGATATTCCCCTCATTCCCAGGCTCTGCTGCCACGCCATGCTCTGTGCATCTTAGGCCAGAAACACAGAACATTCCTATTGACGTTTTGGTCATGTCATCCTTGCTGTGCCACAGCTTGTATTTATGTCAATATTTCAAGCACAGAAAATTTACTCCATGCTTGTCCATTCTCCCAAATTTTAGCTTCCTTTCAAAATCTTTCTTTGTTCACTTCCTGAGATTTAAAGTAGTTAGATAACTGCTTCAGTATCTGGTCAAGACTTTACAGTTGTTATCTGTGGAGCTGAGATAACCTACTCAGCTTTAAGCAAAAACTTTCATTGCCTGATAGAACTTACTGATTTTCCTCCTTAAAGAAAATATTGACTTTCAAAGACATCTTCTTCCACTGACTCATCTAGTTTTTTTTTTTTTTCGTTTTCCTGGTGCAACATGCTGGATCTTATTTTTCTGATCAGGGATCAAACCTGTGCCCCCTGCAATGAAAGTGAATAATCTTAAACACTGGACCACCAGGTAAATCTCTTCTACACACTTAATATTTACACAAATACTGCACATTTTAAATTATGAAAAACACAAGATACTTTAATATCTAGTAAGACAAATTATCTTTTATTCCCCTTTATTTCTCATTAAATGTTGTGAGAAATACTTTATTTGCATTTCCCAAAAATCATTCTGACCTAGTTCTCAGTAATAAATCCCTGAGCAATTATACAGATTAGATATTATATATATACCTGGGCTTCCCTCATAGCTCAGTTGGTAAATCATCTCCCTGCATTGCAGGAGACCCAGGTTCGATTCTTTGTTTGGGAAGATCCCCTGGAGAAGGAAATGGCAACTCACTCCAGTATTCTTGCCTGGAGAATCCCATGGAGAGAGGAGCCTGGCAAGCTACAGTCTATGGGATTGCCAAGAGTTGTACATGGTTTAGCGTCTAAACCACCATCATATGTGTGTGTGTGTGTGTGTGTGTGTGTGTGTGTGTGTGTGTGTGTGTATGTAACATATATACCATTTGTATATATCTATATCAGTATGTGTACATATACATATATCTCTCAATGTCAGACATACATCATAGTAGTACAAAAATTTCACAGAACTTGTGGGAATCAAATAAAAACATGCTTACTCATATTTTCCTTCCCCATGTTCTTGGAATGCAAATTTGGTACCTGAAGTAAACCAGTGTGATTAGACTGTGAGGAGTCAGTGAGGAGGACAGCTGTGACATGAGCTTTCCAGGTGGCTCAGAGGTAAAGAATCTGCCTGCTAAACACTATATGCCGGTTCGATCCCTGGGTCAGGAAGATCCCTGGGAGAAGGAAAAGGCAACCCATTCCAGTGTTCTTGCCTGGGAAATCCCATAGACAAAGGACCCTGGTGGGCTACAATCCATAGGGTCACAAAAAGCCAGACACGACTTAGCAACTAAATGAAAACACCAAAATCTGTGACAAAAGATGATGGAGGAGGTTAATAGATGGACCCTAGATTTCCAGTCATCATGGAGCTGACATGGTGAGTGCTTATTTTGTTCAAAAATATATAGAGAAATAAGTTTCCATTTTACCTACATATTTTTGTTATATGTATATCAGACATATTTTGACAAAGTATATTCAACATATTGCCATTTTATATATACTTCTGAGATACTTATTAGAAATACTTCATTTCATTAGAATGATACATATTTTTATAAAAACTAAAGCAATGATTTTATAAAAATGAATTAATTTACAATACTCACAATAAGCCTATATGAGGCTCCACTTACTCTAACCTGTTCTCCTGTTTTGAGAAATGTCTTATTTTTCCTATATTTCTTCAGTATATTTCTTGTGACATTTATTCCTATGAGTACTATATGTGCCACTAATAGTGGAAACAGTGGCTGACTTTATCTTTTGAGCTCCAAAATCACTGCAGATGGTGACTGCAACCATGAAATGAAAAGACGCTTACTCCTTGGAAGGAAAGTTATGACCAACCTAGACAGCATATTAAAAAGCAGAGACATTATTTGTCAACAAAGGTCCATCTTGTCAAGGCTATGGTTTCCAGTAGTCATGTATGGATGTGAGAGTTGATCTATAAAGAAAGCTGAGTGCTGAAGAATTGATGCTTTTGAACTGTGGTGTTGGCAAAGACTCTTGAGAATCCCTTGGACTGCAAGGAGATCCAACCAGTCCATCCAAAAGGAGACCAGTCCTGGGTATTCATTGGAAGGACTGATGCTGAAGCTGAAACTCCAATACTTTGGCCACCTGATGCGAAGAGCTGACTCATTTGAAAAGAGCTGGGAAAGATTGAAGATGGGAGGAGAAGGGGACAACAGAGGATGAGATGGTTGGATGGTATCACCGACTCAATGGACATGAGTTTGGGTAAACTTCGGGAGTTGGTGATGGACAGGGAGGTCTGGTGTTGCAAAAAGTTGGACACGACTGAGTGACTGAACTGAATCATGTGCCACAGGTTATTTTGGGGGAATTTTTCCTATATTTTAAAATGAATATAATTTTATCTCATATTATCCTCATCAAACTCTTCTGACTATATCCTTCTAACCCTCTTTTAAGCTTTCTGATCTAAAGATGTATATGTCCTATTTCTTGGCATATATCCACCACACCCGTACCTGTGCACAGGAGAGAAAAAAAATCATACTAAACCTTCCCCTTTTCAAAACAGACTAGTGGGTGTTCCTCACTGTAAATTCTTTGTGGAATAGAGTAGAAAATAAAACAAAGTTATTGCACACTAATTTATGTGCATCTTCCATAAAACAGTGAAACTGTTAAAATATGAATCATGAGTAATTCCCTTTTGTGTTCATGTCACCTAATACATCTCTATGTAATTAGCCCATCTCCTATATTCATACCACATGCACTTATTCATGTGTAGACATCGATCTTTCAAGAACAGAAATAATTTTACTTAAGTGCAAAACTTGATCATAGTTTCCTTATTTTGAGAGTTGGTGGTTCAGATGGTAAAGAATCTGCCTGCAAGGCAGGGGACCTGGCTTCAATCCCTGGGTTCGGAAGATTACCTGGAGACAGGAATGGCAGTCCACTCCAGTATTCTTAAGTGGAGAATTCCATGGACAGAGGAGCCTGGTGGGCTACAGTCCATGGGGTCGCCAAGAGTCATACATGAATGAGCGACTAACACTTATTACTTTATTTTCATGGAGTTTGTAGTTCCTTTTGAGTTCTGTCATATTAGTTAAGAAAGGCTTATTCCCCTAATCTCACTGGCACTATTGTTTTAACACTGATGTGTAAGTAGTGGGAAAATGTAACAAAAATCATAATAAAGTTAGCTATGCATAAAATTCCATGTTCCTCATTTGGTTTCGTTATTATGCAAATGGTAGCATCCAAGTTTTAAAAAAGGCATTGAGATCTTACATGATTTAAACTTCTTTTGTCCCCTCAGATCATTTAATAAGTTTCCCTTATATTTTCAGTCCTGGAATTAAAATTGTACCAGTTTCTCCTCTAATCAGGGAAATGCTTATGTACTAAATCAAATGGCATTTGTGAATATGCTATGATGGGCATACCAGCGAACAAAAGCCAAACACCACCTTCCATTCTTGGCTCACTGGAATAAAGCTTTATATTGTATAATATTACAAAACTTCTTAGTGTAGGAGAGAAAAACACAGTATAAATCTTGAGTTTTTTCCATGAAGCAGAAATAGTACAGTCAATAATTGAGTAGATTACAAATAACCTTTAGAAGAGGGAAATGGCTAGGAACTACTGTTCTTATACATTTGGCAACAGAGAGAATGGGGGAAATATATAAAAGATACATTGAAGAAATAAAATATATTCTTGTAGAACTCTTGTACTGGATTGTATCACAAGAAAAAAGTATTGACCCAATTGAGATAATGTTACAATTTAAAATACACACTGCATATAAAATAAATCTCTTTTATTTCATGGAGTGATCCTTGAATTAAACTTTCACTTAAATTAGTATATTTGTTTTGCATATACATGTTTTATAGGATTCTACACAGCCTATACATTTTATTTTATATAGGAACTGTAAATATGAGGAAATTACAGCAGAGCTTTTACATTAGCTTATGTAACAATGGATCACAGCCTTATTATGAGCCATCCACGCAGGGCCAGCCAAGATGGATAGGTCAAAGTGGAGAGTTCTGACAAAACATAATCCACTGGAGGAGGGAAGGACAAACCACCCCTGTATACTTGCCGTGAGGACCCCATGAGCTGTATAAAAAGGCAAAGAGATATGACACTGAAAGATGAGCCTCCAGGTTGGGAGGTGTCCGATATGCTGCTGGGGAAGTACGGAAGACAACTACTAATAGCTCCAGAAAGAATGAAACAGCTGGGCCGAAGAGGAAATGACTCTCAGTTGTGGACGTGTCTGGTGTTGAAAGTAAAATCTCATGCTGTAAAGAACAGTGATGCATAGGAACCTGGAATGTTAGGTCCATGAATCAAGGTAAATTGGATGCAGTCAAGCAGGAGATGGCAAGACTGACTATCAGCATCTTAGGTATCTATGAACTAAAATGGACGGGAATGGGTGAATTTAACTCAGATGATATTTACTGTGTCTTAAAGATGAGCTAATTTCATCCCTTTTCATAGCCAAAGTTTTTCATCTTATAATGCCTTAATCTTAAAATAATGTATATACAATGTTTTTTTACAAATTATATTACTGAATGACTCTGAAGAAGTAAAAGATTGAAGAAGATGTAAGAAAGAAAACAGATCTGAGACCATACATTTATGATTTTTAATTTTGGCTGATGCACTTTCATTAAAATTAATGGTTTTCTGTTGTTATTATTAGAGTTGTTCTCAAAAAATATTTACTTACATGCTTTGCTTAATATATTCTGAATAATTGGCCAGATGAAGGAGTTGAAAGATTTTACAACGTTTTCACCAGGATTTCCCTGGTGGCTCAGACGGTAAAGCGTCTGCCTACAATGTGGGAGACCCGGGTTCATCCCCTGGGTCAGGAAGATCCCCTGGAGAAGGAAATGCAACCCACTCCAGTATTCTTGCCTGAAAAGTCCCATGGATGGAGGAGCCTGGTAGGCTACAGCCCATGGGGTCGCAAAGAGTTAGACATGACTGAACGACTTCATTTTCTTTTCACACTAAAGTTTATAGCAGAGAAAACATTTTCATTAATGCATTTGTATGCACTCTTGACACTTGCAAATTCAAAATAAGACTTCAAATACTGCTTGAAATTTGCACACTGCTATAAGTGGTGTAATATAATGCCTAAAGGACTGGCCTGTTAGCTGATGAAATAGGTCAATCCATTAATCATATTTACTTAAATTTCTTTTCATTTGAGGAAAAAATATTCCAATAATTTTGTTCTAGATAAAGTGGAGCAATATGTCCCCAAATTATTTTATCTGACTGATTATATTTAAAGGTTTTAACTGAATTTTGTAGAGCTTTATTTTCATAAAAATAAAATTAAAATAAATTATTGCAAAAATATTGACAGAGAATGGTAAAAAGCCATCAATGATTTTTAGAATTCAAATTCATCCCTCTTTCAATGATTTTCCAAGATAGTTTTGTAAAAATAACAAAAGTATGCACTTACTGTGCTGAATTTTTCACAATGCCTCAGCTAAAAATACTTACAAGTGTTTTATTATATTTTCTGCATGTGATTTTGTATAAGGAGAATACTCAGTGCTATAAAAATGGCTTTCATTTTTATTATTCAAACTATATCAATGATGTAAGAATATAAGAATGTAATAAAGTAAAACATAATGAGTGTGGACACAGATTCTAAAATTGAAGGCAGTGATACGATATTTTCATATGGTCAGTTTTGATTTCAATGCTGGTTCTGGATCAGACAACCAATTGAAAAACTATGAGATAAATGGATCCTCAAAGATTGGTTGAAAAAGTATGAAAGAAATGAATTCACAACTTTTGATTGAAGCTATTGATAATATTAAGTATACATTTATAGTTGGAGCCATTTTTGTAGAAGCATGACATAAAAATGGACATTTTTACTACAAAGATATTTGCCATATTTGTCTCATAAAATATATTCTTTACTTTTCTCTTTTTACTTCTTATTCATATGTTCATTATTTAGATACCATTTTTAATGTCTAGTCTGTTTTGGAATGCACCAGATATCCGTTACATTAAATCAAGTCATAATACATTTGTTACGTGATTCTACAAACACATTACATGTTTCTCTGCATTGCTAAGAACTGTGTGCTTTGCTAGTGACCTATTTTAGGCAATATATTAAAAAATGCTAATGAAGAAGCTTGTCCCATTGGGAAGCTAGTGGGACCTTGTGAAACCCTCAGAAGTCTGATTCAAGAAATCACTGTTAGATTTTCTTTTGATAGGTATTTCTACAGCAAATTTTAAAATGGACAGAAATAGCATAGCTACACTTGTCATGTGGAATTATTTTATTTATTTATCATTTTCCATTAAGAATTGCAAAATAAGAATTATAAAAACTTCCAAAAGAAGAGCTTAAGGATTCCAATCTTTCAGATGCAAAAAATTTTTTGTTACTAACAATTCAAATTATAGCTGGGAGTTTAAAATTTGAATTTTCAGTGACATATTTTTAGAATCAAAAAGGGGATACATATTTTTAGTATTCCCTTGACACTAAAATATGAACTGAATTTTTCCATGAGTGCCATTCTTGATAGTTCTGAAAATCAATTTGAGTTTCCCATTAATGTAGCCCCACACCTAGAGTAGTATTTCATGAAAGTTTCAGAGACAAAGTTCTACCATAGGCATTGTTTTACTTTGTTCACTGTACTTTGGCTGAGGAGGGTAGGAGAGATGTTTTACTCTCATCATGTCAAAACAGAATTGCAGGAGGATTGTCCTCAAATGTGAATTTATAGGAATGTTCTATCAAAAATCTTTCATGACCCTGAGTCAAATAAGTCAGCAAACACAGGTTTTCAATTATTACCATGGAATACTTTCCTTGGAAGAATCAAGTTCTATGCTGGTTTGAGTGTACAAATCAATTCTGACAGTACTGCAGTATTATGTTTCTGAACACTTTCAAGTTCTTATTGCAGAGATGTCAAGGAAAATTGCTCCAATATTTTATTATTTTCATAAAGTAGCTTGATGATAAAAGGGTTTTTATTTTTAGATTTATATGCCAGGGGAAATTCCACTGGCAATATTTAACTCTAATGTATGATTAATTTATCAACATCTATCTCCTTTTCTTTAAAAAATTTAATTAGTAGATAGCACTTGCCCACTAACCTTGACCTCCACAGCTTTTCTCTGTGTGCTAGGAGTTCTGCCCAGAATAACAAGCATAGGAAAACTGGCTCTGTTTCTTGGATATTGGTCACACAGGGCTGCACAATCATCCCAAGAAGATTTGCTATCTTCCCAGAATCACACTGAATTAAAAAGAAAGTATTGACTCAACTCAACAGTTTCCTCTCCATAGTGTACCCTGCTTTTCAAATAATAAGTAAAAAGTGACAAAAACAACAACAAAAATGCTTTTAAATCATGATTTAATGTCTTCTATAAAATACAAATGAGAAACGATCTATACATCTTCTATATCTAAAATTCCTGTGTGCTTTTTGATAATTTTTGATATAAATCTCAAAGAAAAAAGTCTATATATTTGGTGCTTTCATTTGCTATATGCAATTTCTCTCAGAGCAAACAGATTCTCTTAAATACAGAACATTTTGAAAATATATATCATTTTTGCCTTCACATCTACAAAGAGAAGGTTTAAATCGCTGCATAATATTGTAATCATTTCCAATTGAGCACAGTATTCTGGGTGCTACTGAAATTTCCTCTCTATCCCTTGTTAATAGAAGACATGAATGATATGACTATGAGATCTCACTTCAGGCAATGGGACTTTTATGGTGCATGTTCTCTATATGAAAGGATATTAGCTGTAGTTTGTTAATTTTTTTTTCTCATCAGATGAGTCTAGCAACAAACCCTATTCATGGTACTATGTATCAAGAAGACATCAAAATATAATCATATAAGTTAAAGACTGTAAAATGTTAGTATCTTAAAAGAATAATGAATTTATTTGGGAAATGAAATTAGTTATTAACCCAAGAATGTGGCCAAACTTAGTAAAGCAACTGATTCAATTAGTTTAAAAAAATAGTGATATCATTATTTAAGATACTAGGATATTGATGTCTTATTTATTTATTTTTGGTATGGCTATCGCTACCTAAGTGCAGCTTTTATAATAGGTAAAATATATATATATATATCATTAATTCCAATGGCTTTAAGACCAGTTAAGAGACCATTATTTTCAGGGCTGTGTCCTTTATGTAAAAAAAAAAAAAATGCTTATTAATACTTGGACTCATTGTATGTCCTATTAAACGGATCCAGTCTTTCCCACCTCAGTTCAGCTTATAGGTGAAACACCACTGAAGGGACATGCTCTTGTCATGCTCTATGAACATCAGTTGTGGATAAAACTGTAAACTGCAAACCAGTTCAGCATTCTTGGGAACCCCATGAACAGTATGAAAAGGTAAAAAGATATGAAACTGAAAGATGAACCCCCAAGATCAGTGACTGTCCAATATGTTACAGCAGAAAGGCAGAGAAATAGATCCAGAAGGAATGAAAAGGCTGAGCCAAAGCAGGAATGACACCCGATTGTGAATGTATCTGGTAGTGAAAGTAAAGTCTGATGCTATAGAGAACAATACTGCATAGGAACCGGGAATGTGAGGACCATGAATCAAGGTAAATTGGAAGTGGTCAAACAGGAGATAGCAAGAGTGAACACTGACATTTTAAGAATCATTGAACTAAAATGTACAGGAAGGGGAAACTCTAATTCAGAGGACCATTACATATACTACTGTGGGCAAGAATTCCTTAGAAGAAATGGAGAAGGCCAAATAGTCAACAGAAGAGTCCAAAATGCAGTACTTGGGTGTAGTCTCAAAAATGACAATGATTTTTGTTTATTTCCAAGGCAAGCCATTCAATACCACAGTAATCCAAGTCCATGCTCCAATCACTAATGCTGAAGAAAATGAATTTGAACAGTTCTATGAAGTATTCCTGCCTGGAAAATCCCATGGATGGAAGAACCTGGTAGGCTACAGTTCACGGGGTCGCAAAGAGTTGGACACAACTGAGTGACTTCACTTTCTTCTTTCTTTCATGAAGACCTAAAGACCTTTTAGAAATAACATCAAAAAAAGATGTCCTTTACGTCATAGGGGACTGGAATGCAAAAGTAGGGAGTCAAGAGACACCTACAGAAATAGGTGAGTTTGGCCTTGTAGTAAAAAATGAGGCAAAGACTAACAGAGTTTTAACAAGAGAGTGCCTTGATCATAGCAAACACCGTCTTCCAACAACACAAAAGATGACTTTGTAAAAGGACATCACTAGATGGTCAATACCGACATCAGATTGATTATATTCTTTGCAGCCAAAGATGGAGAAGCTCTATACAATCAGTGAAAACAGACCAGGAGCTGACTGTGGCTCAGACCATGAACTCTTTATTGCAAAATTCAAACTTAAATTGAAGCAAGTAGGGAAAACCACTAGGCAATTCAGGTACAACCTAAATCAAATCCCTTATGATTATACAGTGGAAGTGACAAATAGATTCAAGGGATTAGATCTGATTGAGTATCTGAAGAATGATGGATGGAGGCTCGTAATATTGTACAGGAGGTGGCCATCAAAGCCATTCCCAAGAAAAAGAAATGCAACAGGGAAAATGCTTGTCTGAGGAAGCCTAACAAATAGCTGAGAAAAAAAGAAAAGCAACAAGCAAAGAAGAGAAAGAAAGATAAACCCAACTGAATGAGCAGTTCCAAAGAATAGCAAGGAGAGATAAAAAAGCCTTCTTAAGTGAACAATGCAAAGAAATAGAGGAGAAAAATAGAATGGGAAAGACTAGAGATCTCTTCAAGAAAATTAGAGACAAGAAGACAACATTTCATGCCAAGATTGGCACAGTAAAGTACAGAAACAGTAAGGACCTAACAAAAGCAGAATATATTAAGAAGAGGTGGTAAGAATATACAGAACTGTACAAAAAAGGTCTTAATGACCTGGATAACCAGGATGGTGTGGTCACTCACCTAGAGCCAAACATCCTGGAATGTGAAGTCAGGTGGGCCTTTGGAAGCATCACTAAGAACAAAGCTAGTGGAGGTGATGGAATTCCAGCTGAGCTATTTCAAATCCTGAAAGATGATGCTGTGAAAGTGCTACACTCAATGTACCAGCAAATTTGGAAAACTCAGGCTAGCACAGGACTTGAAAAGGTCAATTTTCATTTCAAACTCAAAGAAGGGCAATGCCAAAAAATGTTCAACTGCTACTGCTAAGTCACTTCAGTCGTGTCCGACTCTGTGCGACCCTGTCCCTGGGATTCTCCAGGCAAGAACACTGGAGTGGGTTGCCATTTCCTTCTCCAATGCATAAAAGTGAAAAGTGAAAGTGAAGTCGCTCAGTCATGTCCAACTCTTCGCGACCCCAAGAACTGCAGCCTACCAGGCTCCTCCGTCTATGGGATTTTCCAGGCAAGAGTACTGGAGTGGGGTGCCATTGCCTTCTCCAAAAAATGTTCAAACTACCCCACAATTGCACGCATTTCACATGCTTGCAAGGTAATGCTCACAATCCTTCAATCTATGCTTCAACAGTGCATGAACATAGAACTTCCAGTTGTACAAGTTGGATTTAAAAAAGGCAGAGGAACCAGACATGAAATTGCTAACATCTGCTGACTCCTTGAAAAAGCAAAGGAATTCCAGAAAAAAACATTTATTTCTACTTCAGTTACTATGCTAAAGCCTCTGACTCTGTGGATCACAACAAACTGTGGAAAATTCTTAAAAAGATGGGAATACCAGACCACCTTACCTGCCTCCTAAGAAACTTGTATGCATGTCAAGAAGCAGGAGTTAGAATCAGACATGGAACAATGGACTGGTTCCAAATTGGGAAAGGAGTGCATCACAGCTGTATATTGTCACCCTGCTTTTTTAGCTTATATGCAGTGTACATCATGTGAAATGTGGGGCTGTATGAAGCTCAAGCTAGAATGAAAATGAGCAGGAGAAATGTCAATAACCTCAGATATGCAGATGACATCACCCTAATGGCAGAAAGTGAAGATGAATGAAAGAACCTCTTGATGAAAGTGAAAGAAGAGAGTGAAAAAGCTGGCTTAAAATTCAACATTCAAGAAACTAAGATCATGGCATTCAGAACCATCACTTCATGGCAAATACTAGGGAAAAAATTGGAATTAGTGACAGATTTTCTTCTTGGGCTCCAAAAGCACTGTGGATAGTGACTGCAGCCATGAAATTAAAAGATGCTTGCTCTGTGGGAAAAAGTATGACAAACTTAGACAGTGTATTAAAAAGCAGATACATCACTTTGTCAGCCAAGGTCCATATTGTTAAAACTGTGATTCTTCCAACAGTCAAGTATGGATGTGAGAGTTGGACCATAAAAAAGGCTGAGTACCCCAGAATTGAAGCTTTTGAATTACGTTGATGGAGAAGACCCTTGAGAGTCCCTTAAACAGCGAGGAGATCAAACCAGTCAATCCAAAAAGAAATTGACCCTTAATAATCACTGGAAGTAATGATGATGAAGCTGAAGCTCCAATACTTCAGCTACCTGATTTTAAGAGCTGACTCACTGGAAAAGATCCTGATGCTGGGAAAGAATGAGGGCAGGAGGAGAAGGGGGAGACAGAGGATGAGATGCTTGGATGACACCATCGACTCAATGGACATGAATCTGAGCAAATCCGGGGAGGTAGTGGACAGGGAAGCCTGGCATGCTACAGCCCATGAGTTGTAAAGAGTAAGACACAATTGAGTGACTGAACAACAACAACTCTACATTAATTTGTTTTTTTATAACAGTTACCATTAAACATTACATAACATTTATTTGCCACTCTTGAACTTAATTGTTTCAGGCTTACTGATTAAGGTATACATGCAAAATTCCTTAACAAAATTATTTATTGGTATTTTCCACAGAGAATTAACTATTAATGTTAGGGAAGTAAAATTACTGGCCAATTGAGAATCACTGTTATTATTAACACAGAGAGAGACATTGCTTAGTGGATATCTAAATATGTAAGAAGAACATATTTGCAGGTAGCAGAAATTTCAACAGATTTTATCCAACAGGTTTTACTTATGTTAGATGGCAAGAAGATAATAGTAGACCTTTGTCAGCACTATTCCAGAAAGTCAGGCAAGTGAAGACTCCATGGACTGTGACTGTGGGTCTCTTGGCTTCTCCCTTATGGTCATAGCATCTCTAAATGTTATGTATTTACTTCACTTTTAACACAGAGAGAAGGGTCTCAGCAAGAGTGGAAGAACTCTGTGTGACATCCTGTATGCTTTTCAGAAAGTAAAAGATTTCTCAAAAGCTCCTAATAGATATCTACTTTATATATTATTGGCAAAACCTGGATTAAAGTCAGATTCCTTTTGTTAAGGTCTGAACTTTCTGAGACCAAAGGGACTCTTCAGAACACCTCAATAAAATCTCAGTCCTAATTGCATCAAAGAAAGAGAACAACCACTCTGGGGCTGGACATAAGGAGTGACCATCTCAATTTTATTGTGTGTGTGTATGTGTGTGTGTGTGTGTGTTTATTAACCATGTTAGGAATTTTGAAGTTTTATTAGATTAATGAGCTAATTCTTTCAACTTGGATGGTTAATGCATAAAATTACAGCATCTACTGTTTGCTTCTTGATATCACAGGTTATAAATTATACCCAGTGAGATAAAAAGTGTAGGAATCCAGGGAAATGGCAAGAATATCCTAAATTTTAGGAATGAAGTGTCAACGTAATTATAGGTGGATTATAGAAGCAATAGTATTTTCAGTCCATGGCACCATAGAATCTATTTTACTAGATGGTCACATTAGGGAATTGCCTATTTTTCATTATTGTTGTATGCTTTGAAGGAATTTTTGTTACTATCATTATTTTAATGCAATGAACAATTGGTTTTACAAGAACATTTTGTTTGGCATCAAAAATGCCATGTGATGCCCTATGCTGCTACATTCCAAATAGAGGTAACTCTAATAAAGTATTCATATTTTCATACTGGGATGAGAAAATAAAAAAAAATGAACTCTGTAAATAAATTGTCTTACTGCCCTTTCCCTTCTAATTCTACAAACTTAGATGAAGTCAACAATTAGATGCTGTACAGATGCTTCAGAGATTCTTGTAATTACAACAATATACTTTCCCAAATGATATTTTTTCATAAAGTCTAATGATAATTTCAGGTCTGTGAAGGAGGAAAAAGTAGTGTTCAAAAAATATGCAATGCTCATTTATAAAATGTTTTCTTTTAAAGTCAAACTCAAATGTGAAACAGAATACAATTACTACTTAGATCACACTGGTGAAGTGAATTTATTGATTTCTTTTATGCTGTTTCCTTTTATACCTCAATATAGTAACTACATTTTACTTACATTTTACTTTTAGTGTGATAATTAAGATGATGTAAGCGCTTAGCACAAGTTGGAATCAAGATCACCAGCAGAAATATCAATAACCTCAGATATGCAGATGACACCACCCTTATGGCAGAAAGTGAAGAACTAAAGAGCCTCTTGATGAAAGTGAAAAAGGAGAGTGAAAAAGCTTAAAGCTCAACATGCAGAAAACTGAGATCATGGCATCCAGTCCTTCCACTTCATGGCAAATAGATGGAGGAACAGTGGAAAAAGTGAGAGACTTTATTTTTGGGGGCTCCAAAATCACTGCAGATGGTGATTGCTGCCATGAAATTAAAAGACGCTTACTCCTTGGAAGGAAAGTTATGACCAACCTAGACAGCATATTAAAAAGCAGAGACATTACTTTGTCAACAAAGGTCCGTCTAGTCAAGACTATGGTTTTTCCAGTGGTCATGTATGGATGTGAGAGTTGGACTATAAAGAAAGCTGAATGCCAAAGAACTGATGCTTTTGAACTGTGGTGTTGGAGAAGACTCTTGAGAGTCCCTTGGACTGCAAGGAGATCCAACCAGTCCATCCTGAAGGAGATCAGTCCTGGGTGTTCATTGGAAGGACTGATGCTGAAGCTGAAACTCCAGTACTTTGGCCACCTCATGCAAAGAGCGGACTCACTGGAAAAGACCCTGAACCTGGGAAAGATTGAGGGCAGGAGGAGAAGGGGACGACAGGATGAGATGGTTGGATGGCATCACCGACTCAGTGGACATGGGTTTGGGTAGACTCAGGGAGTTGGTGATGGACAGGGAGGCCTGGCGTGCTGCAGTTCATGGGGTCGCAGAGTCGAACACGACTGAGCGACTGAACTGAACTGAAGCACTTAGCACATGGTAATCACTAAGATATGTCTATCTCCTTTACCATAATTTTTCAATCTTAAGATAAAATGGATTTAGTTGTAGCATCTTTAGTTGTAGAAGTGAAGGGGTATCACTAACTATGCCCTCTGCTCAGATTACTTTCTTTTTTTATAGTTCCATCCTTGAAACTCATCTTTTTCAGTGCCATGTATATTATGAGGTGAAATCTTTTCCCCAAATCTATGCATCAACTTCTATCCAAATGACTTGGGATAGATGATTTGGAAAGCTACATGAATGTGAACATTGTATTTCAATGATATAGAATTTGAAGAGATTCTAGCCCTCTCTTTCCTATGAGATATATTTCAAAATCTGTACTTTTAATCTTGAATGCCAGCAAGCATTTTCTGGAGCAAATATCAGAGTTTTTGTTACTTACAACAATAATACATTGGTTCCTTTTTATCCTAGTTATCTCCCCATTTGGTGATACAAAGACACCAGACATCATCCTATATGGAGTTTCCCTGGTGGTTCAGATGATAAGGAATCTACCTGCAATGCCGGAGACTTGTGTTCACTCCCTGGGATGGGAAGGTCCCCTGGAGAAGGGAATGGCTACTCACTCCAGTATTCTTGCCTGGAGAATTCCACGGATAGAGAAACATCCATGGTGGACTACCAGTCCATAGAATCGCAGAGAGTTATCCTATATGCAGTTCTGTCTATAATATAGAAAAGGAGTTTGCATATGCATTGTCCCCTCCCTCCTGAGAAAGGGAGACCTAATCTTCTTAATATTATCACATTCTCCTGGGGTAGAAAACAGAAGAACCCTGCGTTCCTGTTCATCGGAACATAAATAAATGTCTCCATCAACAGAATTTACTAACCAGGGTTTTATCCCCTTTAAAATACAAAAAAATAGCTACTACCTAAGGTGAGGCAAAACTCTCAGGTCTCTCAAAATGTAATAATCCGGTAACATTTTAGACTTGTCGTTTCATAAGCCACATCTTGTCTCAGAAAGTTCTGGCCTTGCAGAAATATAAAATTCTCTATGTCCCCAACTCTACTTTTTCAAAATTGGACCAGCCTGTCACTTTTCTGCCACTGCCAAGAAAAGGCACGGACACACTAATAAGAGAGAAAATATGGAACTAACAGAGTTTGAGAAACTAATTAGCTAAAAGAGGGAATGAGTAGTTGACTTAAGACCAATTCTACAGGTATCAATTTGAACTAATGAAGAGATAGAAACTAAGGAATTACTACCACATGAGTAATAAAATGAAGAAAAATGTGAGAAAACTAAAAACCCAAGGCAATCTACACTTAGGATTTTATGGGATTTAATGGGATTTGTCATTAATACAGGAGAAACAAAAACATTTTTTGAAATAAGGAATGGAAAATGTTGTAAGGAAGTAAATGCCAATAGGTTAAATATTATAGCAAATTCAAATAAATTAATAGCAATGCATTTACTCAGTTGTTCAAGGCAGTTCTTAGAGATCTGCAGCAGAGAAATTGTTTTGGGTTCTTAGACAGATGGAATATTGGTATGATTCGAGGACTGAACGTTGCATTAAAGAGGAGACATGGCAAGAACATTTAGGAGAATGCCTCTGAAGGAAAAGTAAAGGACATCTTTGTAGCTAAAGGATGATATGGTGTGTGTCTGTGTGTGTGTAAAGAGAATGGATTTTTGTTTGTTAAAAACTGATGAAGCTTAGTTGATTTATAGGCAGAAGGAAGAGAAATAGCTAATAATTAAAAAGCAGATTAGTATGAAACTTGAGAAAAATGTCTACATATATTGCTTAAGTCAAAATATGGGCGGCTTTTTATTTTATAGTTTAGGGAAAATTAAAGACTCTTATGTTCCATAATATATCCTGAGCTTTGAAGTACATGAGGTGATGCTAATCTAACCCTCGATGAATTCAGTAATGGATATATTTCTTCAGTTATTGAGAAAGTGAACAGAGGCAATATCCTACTGCCTGCTTATGCAATTGTGACCAATTTACCAAAGTATTTATCTGTTGGATTCAGGCAGCTGTTGATTTTTGTTTTGTTGAGCTTTCAGCGAGGTAGACCACCTTAGTGAGCACTTGAATACCATCTGGTTTCATAATGTTGACAAGAACAACTGCTTCACTGTTGTAATTCCCGTACATCTAAGGAATCATAATATTATATAAAGGGAATGAATTAGGTTTTTTATACTGATTGACAGCTTAGAGTGCTATATTTAAAAGAAAATAGTTTATTTTGTTCATAATTCCACTCAAACACAACCAACAAAATATAATACTGTCTCATGGTGGCAGCTTTATGCTGGTTACAGAGTATGAAATTTTAAAGAATTGTACTCTGAGGATCTATAAGTAAGAATTCTCCTTTTATTTTAATTTTACAGAGAAGTACTATGATGTTTAAATGAAGTAAAGTATTATTTCTTGTTCAATATATTCTGCAAATATCAATAATTCATTTACTTTTATTCATGAAACTTTGTTCAGTACTTAATCCCATATTAATTAACATAATCATATCCAATTGAATATGCATAATACATTTTATACAATGTCTAGAATTATGATTTTAATATACTATGTCAGAATGTGCCATGACTTTTAAAAATGAAGTCAATAATAAAGTTTGGGGAAAATAAGAAAGCAAAAATAAAACAGGATATTTTATCTTAAATTTACGCAAAATAGCACCTAATAACAAAGAATTAAAAACTTGATATATATGTATCTGATTAATAATATTCTATCAGAGACTAACAATAAAATGCATTGTAGAAAAATATATTGCACATAGAAATGTAAGAGCCATTATTACATTCTATATTTCCATCTTAATCAAACTAGAAAAATATATAAAGATAAGCAAATTATTTTAATGAAAATGAGTTCTGGAGCCATTTGATTATAGAGGTTGCTTAGCAAGTACAGCCCCATACAATGGTATAGAATGGCAATAGGCATTGGCACAAACTTTAATACAGAGAAATATGAGCTCACCATCAAATAGAAGCACATTTTAGAAATTCTGATCTTTAAGGGAAAATAAATTTTTGTGTAATAATTATATTATAAAATGGAGAACCAATATGTCTCTTCACACTGTAAAAGTCTGCCAGGATATGTGATTCCCAAACATATTTAACTGAGTATTCTTACCATCAATGTTATCAGCCTATCCTGAAGAAGCATCCCTTCTCCTTCAGGGACAGAAGAGAAAAACTTCAATTATCTCTTCCCTACACATTTCATTTTGTATTTTTTTTTCCTGTTCTATGAGCTTGTAGTACTCATCTTCATGGCCATACTAGAAATTAATCATATATGATTATTTAGGAATTTTTCTGTTTTATGTGTTAATTCTTTCTTTATTTCAGTTTCTCAGGGAAATGGTCATACTTGTATCACTCACTTTATAAAATACAGTAATGTATACCCATGAGTTTTCTATACAGAAACACGCATTATCTCATTTCTGTATTCAAAGAACATATTCTTAAGCTCAAATAGAGAAGAAACTTAGGTACCAACAATTTCATTAAACTCCCTATTCTGTGAGTAAAGCCCTTTAGGGAAAAAATTTATCAAGATATGTGTACATTCATGCAAAAACTTTCTTTTATTTTACTTTTATTTGTCTTACTCATTTTGTATACTTTTTAAAGTAGAAGAACATGGTGACTATTAAAGCAGTGCCAAAATGTTACAAAAGTCCAGCAATTAAAGCATTATGATTTGAATGAGAACCAAAGCCCAGGAAATTATTTGGTTTCATGTTATTTCATATCATCTTATGTAGGAAAGGGAGCATGAAAAGAATAGCTGTTTGCCTCTAGAGTTTCTAGAAGAAATGTTTATGTTCATGGTAGATTAATAGAAGTTAAGAATATAACTTAAGAATAGAATATGGTAGACAGATGTGGGATTCTTCTCTTTAAGACACATTATGTTTCAAAATATTTTGGAAGACAACTATCTGGAGAAACAATGATGGGACAGACATCAACAAGTCCAAAACCTAACAAATTAAAATTTTAGCTTTAAAGGGACCAGAAGAGAGAATGAGACTGAAAACATCAGGGTGATATGAAATGACTGGTGGTTAACAAAGTAAAATAAAAACAGAATACAAGTCACATTCATCTTGTGATTCTAATTTTAATGTACCGCTAGCTAGCATATTTATATGGTGATTCTAAATACTAAAGTAAAATTGACTAAGTTTTTGTATACTTTGACTTTTTTTTTTACCAGTATTACGGAAGTTTTACTAAGTTGTTCATGGTATAGTACAAAACAATTTTATCATATGATTATAATTTCTATATGGATAATTACATATCTTCAGACATCAGCATTATAAAGAGGTTAGTAATATGGTTATTATCATGGGGCGTCAGTAACTTATAGGAAGTGAGGATCTCATTTGTTCTGAACAGACTTTGGGACTCTGTGGGCGAAGGCGAGGGTGGGATGTTCTGAGAGAATAGCACTGAAACAAGTATACTATCAAGGGTGAAACAGATCACCAGCCCAGGCTGGATGCATGAGACAAGTGCTCAGGGCTGGTGCACTGGGAAGACCCAGAGGGATGGGATGGAGAGGGAGGTGGGAGGGGGGATCGAGATGGGGAACACATGTAAATCCATGGCTGATTCATGTCAATGTATGGCAAAAACCACTATAATATTGTAATTAGCCTCCAACTAATAAAAATAAATGGAAAAAAAAAAACATAGTAAAGTTTTCGCTATAACTCTTTCACAAACTATGCTTCAAATACGACAAATAGTCATTAAGAGCCTACAATGTGCAAGACACTATTCTAAGAACTTTGAAGAACTTGGAGATAACAAAGACATTGTTCCTGTTTATGGCAGTAAAATTGATACTTCACCTTGCTGCTACTGGGAATAAGTATGTAAAATGCAGTTCATAACTAATAAACACTTTACAATTTTAGATAAACCAAAAAAACATTCAACTAGTTCCGCATACTTTAATTTATTATGATTTCACTGACAAGAAAGATAACTACATGCATACATTTATGATATTTTTTGCTAACCTTTTGGAATACTTATTATAAATGATAATGCATCTGAAACTTTTAAATTATATTAGTAATTTTCTGCATTGACTTTAGTTTTTCTTATAATCCAATGACTGGATTTTCAACGTGAAAAGTCAGTGCAGGCAACAAGCTGTATTAGCACAGAGTATAAGACATTTTATACTATGTGTTATAGAGGAAAAAATATGGATATTTTAGAGATAGTATCATATTAGTAAGAATTATTTAAAAGTATTATAAAATAGAAGATAACTGATAGGATTTTCAGACTATCACAAAAAGCTACAAGTGCATCTTAAAATAGATATGTATACTGTCATAAAAAAGAACAAAATAATGACATTTTTAGTGACATGAATAGGCCTAGTGATTGTCATACTGAATGAAGTAAGTCAGAAAAAGACAAATATCATACAACATTGCTTACATGTGGAATCTAAAGAAATGGCACAAATGAACCTATTTACAAAACAGAAGTTGAGTCACGGATGTAGAAAAGAAACTCGTGGTTATTTGGAGGAAAGAGGGGGATAAATTGTGTGATGGACATTGACATATACGCACTGCTTCCCTGGTGGATCAAACAGTAAAGAATCTGCCCACAATGTAGGAGATCTGGGTTCAATCCCTGGGCTGGGAAGATCCCCTGGAGGAGGAGATGGCAGCCCACTCTAGTACTCTTACCTGGAGAATTCCATGGGAGAGGAACCTGGCAGGTTACAGTCCATGGGGTCACAAAGAATTGGACATATATGTGTCACTAACACACACACACAGAGCTAATAAGAACCTACTGAATAGCACAGGGAACTCTTTCGAATACAGTGTGATGACCTATATGGGAATAGAATCTAAAAAAGAGTAGATATGTGTGTGTGTGTAATTGACCCTGCTGTATAGCTGAAACTAACACAACATTGTAAATCAACTATACTCCATGAAAATTAATTTTAAAAAGAAATGTATAATGATAAAGTGAAAGCCACTCAGTTGTGTCCAACTTTTTGCGGCCATGGGATTCTCCAGGTCAGAATACTGGGGTGGGTAGCCATTTCTTTCTCTAGGGGTCTTTCCAACCCAGGGATCAAGCCCAGGTCTCCCACATTGCCAGAGGATTCTTTGCCAGCTGAGCCACCAGGAAAGCCCAAGAGTACTGGAGTGGGTAGCCTAGCCCTTCTTCCCAACTCAGGAATATAGAAGTGGCCTCTCCTGCACTGCAGGCGGATTCTTTGCCAGCTGAGCTACTAGGGAAGCCCACGTATAATGATACCCACTCTCTAAATTATCCTTCTGATTTTTTATAATATGATTATATAAGGAAAGAAAAAACATAGCTATTTAAGCTCCAACACCCATTTGCCATGCACATATGCAAACATACATACATATGTGCAAGTATACACAAATGCATACACACACTAGTATGAAACTGAGTGAAACTCATTTACAGCAAAACCACGATACTCCACACCAAATGAAAGATTTTTCAACTCCATAGGAGAATAAAACATAAGCAGAATTCCCTACAGGCTTTATTAGCTGAATTCATGTCTGGGTTTACTCCTTTGCTGTTTTCTCTCTTCACGGAGCTGCTTAGATGAGGTGTTTCATTTACATAATCAAGGATTCCTATGGCTCAGTTCTTCACTCAGAACAGCTCTGTGGGGATGCGATAGTAGTACAGTGCATATGAACAGGGAAGTAAATAACAGAAAAACAAGTCTAAACCTTTCTAAACCCTGCCTTTAACACTAGTTGGAAGAGCACATCACACATAACACACATTCACACAGCCAGCACCCTTTCCCTTTCACGCCATGAGCAGATTTTGCTGTAACTTCCTAGTTAGCACGTATGACCTAATGGAAGAATCTGGTTCTGAAGTCACTGGTTTCATACCCTGGCCCCATCATCTGCTAACTGGGTGATCATAAAGAATTTAAATTCTCAAGCATTAAACATTTTTCATTTAACCCTCAAAGAAATTCAGGTTTGGTATTACCTGTCTCTATTTTACATTTGAGAAAATTAAATTTCAAATTAGTAATACAAACTGGCTGTGGGTCCACATCAAACAACTGACACGTCTAGTGGTGAGACTTCCCTTATCCATATCCCTTAGTTCATATAACATCAACAAAAACACCAAGTTTTTTCATAAAATCAATTTTGTAATAACATATTTTTCCACACACGGTGAAGGAAGGCTTGGAGCTTTACAAAGCTTCATTAAGTTTTTAGTGTGAGAAAATATTGATAAATCATGACCAATAATTTTTAGCAACTCTGTAGCCTGCATTCTCTTTATTAGCTCACAGGGGAAAGTGTCTCCTTATGAATGACATCAGTGCCTCCATGTAAGAATACTATTTTAGTTAATAGTGATCCTGTGCATGAGTGTGAGGCTACCTTACAGTAGCCTAAGTAAGATATAGGAAAGAACCAAATTACTTCTCTTTACTCTTTCTTCTGCCCACAGACAGAACCATGTTGGGCATGGCTACCTGACCTGCATGGAACATAAGAACAGGAAAAAGGGAAAGGGGGAAAAAACCACAATGAGTGAGACAGGATTAAGTGGAACCAACAACCAGGTACCTGACCCTGTCCATTCTTCTACCTGTGAGTATCAACATCGTAAAACTCAACTGGGTCACATGGCTGGTACTTTGGTTAAGAAAGTGCAATGGGATAACCTAAACTTTGGTTTTGGTTTTACTGAAAGATTAGAGAACCTCACAGTATTAAAGAAAATATATTCTATTTGGTTGGAGTTTCCATGTGAAGGCTCTGAACAAGAGGAACACTAACCTTCAGCATTTCACTTTTCTAGCATGAAAAGACACTTGCCCAGAAAAAGTTTGTCACATTGTTGACGTCGTGCCAGGGAATTCGAGATTGATCACACATTCTGCCTGTATCTTAACCAGTGGCAACACTATGAAAACCCCAGAATGTGTCTATTCTACTGTGAGTCTTAAGCTTTATTCTATTAACATTTAATGAAATCGATGAATCAGAAATTCTTAAAATTATTGTCACAAAGAAAACACTGTGAAACTAAGTCTATTATGGATCCATGCATTATTCTTGGCATAAAAAATTGTAATTTTGTTTTTGTATATCCCTGACATCTAAATATTTAATAGATACACAGGAGGCCAGTTTATCTTTAAGCCATCAGGGTCTCAAAAGGTACTATTTTTTCATAAGGCTTTTTCAAATTTTCAAAACAATTTTCTAATAGGACATTTTTGTCAAGATGTAATCTGAAAAAGTTGATGTTTGAGTAAACATTATTTCTAAAACAACCAGAGTGAAAAGTAATCCACCCTTGATATTAAAAATAGATTATTAAATGTAAGTCTAAGAATACAATTAGATAGAAACTTGAGAAAATACACCAAAGATAGAGTTCCCCCATTTATCTTGTGGAGAACTGCTTATTTGACATGGAGATTAATTTATACAGCCTCCCAGCTGGGCTTGCCTTGATAGGCCATTTCTTAAGATTAAGCAATAATGTTTCAGTTGTGATATCTTATTTTTTGTGGTTTCTTCACCTATACATAAGGATCAGTTCAGGTCAGTTCAGTCACTCAGTCGTGTCCAACTCTTTGCAACCTTATGAACCATAGGACGCCAGGCCTCCCTGTACATCACCAACTCCTGGACTCCACCCAAACCCATGTCCATCGAGTCGGTGATGCCATCCAACCATCTCATTCTCTGTCGTCCCCTTCTCCTCCTGCCTTCAATCTTTCCCAGCATCAGGGTCTTTTTCATTGAGTCAGCTCTTCACATCACGTGGCCCAAGTATTGCAGCTTAAACATCAGTCCTTCCAATGAACACCCAGGACTGATCTCCTTCAGGATGGACTGGTTGGATCTCTTTGCAGTCCAAGGGACTCGCAAGAGTCTTCTCCAACACCACAGTTCAAAAGCACTGATTCTTCGGCACTCAGCTTTCTTTACAGTCCAACTCTCACATCCATACATGACCACTGGAAAAACCATAACCTTGACTAAACAGACCTTTGTTGGCAAAGTAATGTCTCTGCTTTTTAATATGCAGTCTAGGTTGGTCATAATCTTCCTTCCAAGGAGTAAGCATCTTTTAATTTCATGCCTGCAGTCACCATCTACAGTGATTTTGCAGCCTAGAAAAATAAAGTCAGCCACTGTTTCCCCATCTATCTGCCATGAAGTGATAGGACTGGATGCCATGATCTTCATTTTCTGAATGCTGAGCTTTAAGCCAACTTTTTCATTCTCCTCTTTCCCTTTTATCAAGAGGCTCTTTAGTTCTTCTTCACTTTCGGGTAAAACGGTGGTGTCATCTGCATATCTGAGGTTATTGACATTTCTCCCGGCAATCTTGATTACAGCTTGTGCTTCCTCCAGCCCAGTGTTTCTCATGATGTACTCTGTGTAGAAGTTAAATAAGCAGGGTGACAATATACAGCCTTGACATACTCCTTTTCCTATCTGGAACCAGTCTACTTTTCCATGTCCAGTTCTAACTGTTGCTTCCTGACCTGCATACAGGTTTCTCAAGAGGCAGGTCAGGTGCTCTGATATTCCCATCTCTTTCAGAATTTTCCACAGTTTATTGTGATCCACACAGTCAAAGGCTTTGGCATAGTCAATAAAGCAGAAATAGATGTTTTTCTGGAACTCTCTTGCTTTTTCCATGATCCAGCAGATGTTAGCAATTTGATCTCTGGTTCCTCTGCGTTTTCTAAATTCAGCTTGAACATCTGGAAGTTCACGGCTCACATATTGCTGAAGCCTGGCTTGGAGAATTTTGAGCATTACTTTACTAGCGTGTGAGATGAGTGCAATTGTGAGGTAGTTCGAGCATTCTTTGGGATTGCCTTTCTTAGGGGCTGGAATGAAAACTGACCTTTTCCAGTCCTGACACTGTGAAAGTGCTGCATTCAATATGCCAGCAAATTTGGAAAACTCAGGTTAGGTTGTGGCCACTGCTGAGTTTTCCAAATTTGCTGGCATATTGAGTGCAGCACTTTCACAGCGTCATCTTTCAGGATTTGAAATAGCTCAACTGGAATTCCATAACCTCCCCTAGCTTTGTTCATAGTGATGCTTCTAAGGCCCACTTGACTTCACATTCCAGGATGTCTGGCTCTAGGTGAATGATCACACCATGGTGATTCTGGGTCATGAAGATCTTTTTTGTATAGTTCTTCTGTGTATTCTTGCCACCTCTTCTTAATATCTTCTGCTTCAGTTAGGTCCCTATCATTTCTGTTCCTTAATGAGCCCATCTTTGCATGAAATATTAGGGGAATCATACCATTTTTCTTGATGAGGGAGGGTTCTCTGGGTTGAATAAAATACTGTATGAGAAACTAAAATGCACCGAATGCACATCAGGTGTATAATTTAGTCTAATATTTCCACCCTTGCATTTGTTTGAACAGTCAGAAGTAAGAGACAAAAAAGTTACTCAGTGTTCATATTTCTTCCTCTCTATTTCGCTAACATTTATAACATCCAACAAACTAATCTAATAATAATTTCCTCCTTATTTTATGACATTTGTGGAATGACATTGGCTAAGTCAGTACTAGAAATTTTTTTAAAGATCTGGGTAGTCTTCATTTTTGGAAAAGTTTATGCTCACATTGTCTGCAAGGTGTTACAACTACAGAGAGAAATACCTTCTCATTTCAGACAGTTATTTGCATGCAGCACTCAAATTATGAATTGTCGCTTGTTACTGTTTAGTCACTAAGTTGTGTCCGACTCTTGGGACCCCATAGATTGTAGCCCACCAGGTTCTTCTCCCCATGGGATTTCCCAGGCAAGAATACTGGAGTGGGTTGCCATTTCCTTCTCCAGGGGATCTTCCTAATCCAAGGATTGAACCCACGTCTCCTGCATTGCAGACAGATTCTTTACCACTGAGCCACCATGGAAGTCACTCAAATTACAAATACCTAACTGAAACTTTATTTTATCAAGAATCTGGGGATTTCCTTCTGACAACTGCCAAGGGGTTTGACTTTAATCATTCACAATGATTTCAGATAAAAAAGAGGGTGGGAAGAAATGAGGAAACTTGTCACTAGAGCTGCAATAAGGTTTTTAGTTCAACTTACAAAGAATAACCCCATTGCAGCCTATTCAGTCCCGCACACAAGATTCACTTTTCTTTTTATAATTTATCATCCATGTCACAGTTCACTAAGAGAAGCTGATTCAATAATTGTGATAAAGGAATTATTATGTTATTTCATAACATTGGGAGAAGATGAGGGAATAAAGCTTCACTAGGGAAATTCGACCTGAAGTTTTCTTGAAGCGTTGAAACAGAGGAGCAGGACCCAAGCACAAGTGTTAACTTTCACCCGGCCCTTCATCTTGTTTTATTTTGTTTTCTAATAGCATCTCCTCAGGCAAGTGTTTCTTAATAATACTATATAACATCAGTGCCCTCACAGCCATTATCTTTTATCATATTCAGCTGAATTTTTAATTAAAGGCATTATATCCATCTAAAATTATGTTACATATATAATATATGGTGTTGTTAAACTCCACACTAATTAAGATCTTTATAGGACAGAATCCATTACATTTATTACTCTGCTATATATCTGATGCCTAGGGCTGTACCTGTAACTATTAGTACATAATCACTGAATATCAAGTGAATAGAAAAAATACACCCCCCCCCACACACACATATATATACATATATATATATATATGCTTTCCCCCCCAGGAACTCAGATTCGAAGATTGTACATATACAATTTTTTTCTAATAAAATCAAGCTCATAAGTTACATCTGGTTTTCAAGGAACCAAAGAACAGATCTTTTCCAATAATAATTTTTTTCTTTCATTTTAGTAACCGTATTTCTGAGTTTTGGCAATATGGAAAACTGGTTATCTTAAAAAAAATTCTATATACCAAAAGGAAAACTAAATGGGATAACAGAATATCTTTCAAAACTCTGTATACATTCATGGGTTAGAGCACAACAAAGGACAGGAAAACCTTTCATTCCAAAGTGAAGTGGATGCTGAAAACCAGATTTGGGCTAAAACTGAAATTTATCAAATGAGATGATTCAGAGGACTGATTTGTATTCGTATTGACTGCTTTGTATTTTCAGGAATAGAGAAAAGGTTTTGGTTTTATGAAAGTTTGGGAGAGGAGCTAAGAAAGCCATAGCAGAATGAGGTATTTGAGATATTACACTTTACATGAGCAAATGGATAGTAAAAATTTTCTGACTGAAAAAGTCACATTTTTTTTTCTTTAAACATCTTTATGTAGGTAAATTTGACCTACAGTAAACTGCACATTTTATTATATAAAAATTATAGCACAATACACTGACAAGAAAATAGCAAGTAAAGATATAGTTCCTTATCACTAAAATCAGTAATTTGTCTCTGCTACTTGCAGTTAACAAGACTTTTAAAATCACACATTAATATACAATATCCTGCCCTCTAACATTGTCCTTTGCCAATGACTATCCCTGATTAACAAGTTATTATGAAAAATAAGATAATTTTGTAGAAAAATTTGATGATAAACATAATCCACTGTGTTCCAAGGTGAAAACATTAAACTTATAATTACCAATATATAAACTATATTAAAGAAAATAAACAGTGTTTAAAATGTACACAGAATACATTCAATATTCACCTTACACTGACCCATAAAAGTGCTTCACATTACCAATGTATTGTACAGACCACATTATCTAACCATAATTCAATTAAGTTCAAAGTCAACAATAATTATAAAGGGAAAACATTTAGCATGTTTAGAAAGGCATTTTCCTGCTATTCTAAGAACTGGAAGTGAAAGTGAAAGTGTTAGTTGCTGTCCACCACGCTCCTCTGTCCGTGGAATTCTCCAGGCAATAATACTGGAGTGGGTAGCCATTTCCTTTTCCAGGGGATCTTCCCAACCCAGGGATCAAACCTGGGTCTCCTGCATTGCAGGTAGATTCTTTTACTGTCTGAACCATCAGAGTAGCCTTAACTCTGACTAAAATATCATTTATGTGCAAAATTAAATTATAATTTTTAAGCAAATGTAAAAAAAATAAAACTTTTGTGTACTTAAAGGATATAGTTATGAAAATATTTTAAAGTAAGAAAACCAAGTTTACTCATGATTGTTACTTAAAGAATGTCTGATACAGTGATAAATTCTGGTGTTGGAGAAACACAAACATATTCATTAATGGAGAAGCACTTCTTCACTATCTCATCTTGTATATTATGATATTCTAGATCCAGTTGATTAACTAAGTCTTAAGTACTTGGTTATTTACTATTTAGTTTGAGAAAACTATTGAATTCTCCCTGTGTAACAAACACTATGCCATGCACTGATGAACTAAAATGAAAAAAAGCTATGCCTTTCAAGAAGCATACTGCCTTACTACAGCATGGGTGAGCTAATATAATAACAATAAATTTTAGTAACAACTCTGATGGATGGAAACCAGTGTACTGTGGTAGTGTAGTGAATGGGTACCAAATAAATATGCCGTAAATTGTTTGTTAGCATCATTTAAATGAATCATGGTAGGAAATAGAATGTGAGTAACAACTTACATACATAAAATATGTTCTAAATATATTCTCTCTCTCTACCTCTCTCTTTTTTTCCCCTACAGATAACTTACTAAGCAGAAAGAGGAAACTAAAGCCCTAGAACAGAGATTTCTTTCATTGTTCCTTCTCTCACCAGTCTTTCTTTGTTTGTTGTGTTTTTGTTTCTTTTTTCTATGATTACTCTTAAAGTCCCTTTGAAGGGTATGTAGACATCTATTCTGCCCAAAATATAATGACATGATTTGTGTCACTTCTGTAAGTTGGACTGGAGGATATAGGTTAAATGAATGAAGCTTTCAGTTTTTTGTTTTGTTTTGGTTTTGTTTCTGAGGATGAAGTGACTGTAGGACATCAAGGTAACTACTTTGGACTCATTGTACCTACTGATGAAATTTCACCAATGTAATATTGTTAACTGTCTCATAGCACATTAAGGTTTATTTTTTATTAATGTTTTTCTAAAATTTTTTTAACACAAATATTTTTAGGTCAGAGAGAGTAATGGATATTATTTCTTTAATTATAGATAGCACTCTTTCTTAGACCCAGGAAATACCTTGGATATCAAAAACATCTTCAGTACAAAGTTCAACATTTCTGTCTGCTCCTTCCTGTACATTTTTAAAGTTGATTTCTGTGTTCCGAGAATAAAATAAAAATATGTCAAGACAACAATATACTGACAAGGAACCTGAAATAAAATTCATGTTACTTCACTGACTGAGCTAATACTTGTTAAGACTCACTCATACCTATATAACAAAAATATGTTATATATATTTTTGCTTTCAAATTATATTTGTAACTTGAAAGGTAAGCTGTACAACCAAAAGAGAAAATGAAAAAGCTGACCTAAAATTTAACATTCAGAAAACAAAGATCATGGCATCCGGTCCCATCACTTCGTGGCAAATACATGGGGAAACAATGGAAACAGTGACAGACTTTATTTCCTTGGGCTCCAAAATCACTGCAGATGGTGACTGCAGACATGAAATTAAAAGACACTTGCTCCTTGGAAAAAAAGCTATGATCAACTAGAAAGCATATTAAAAAGCAGAGACATAATTTTGCCAACAAAGGTCTGTACAGTCAAAGCTATAGTTTTTCCAGTGGTCATGTACGGATGTGAGAGTTGGATCATAAAGAAAACTGAGCGCCAAAGAATTGATGCTTTTGAACAGTGGTGTTGGAGAAGAATCTTGAGAGTGCCTTGGGTGCCTTGGACTGCCAGGAGATCCAACCAGACCATCCTAAAGGAAATCAGTCCTGAATATTCACTGGAAGGACTGATGCTGAAACTGAAGCTCCAGTACTTTGGCCAACTGATGTGAAGAAATGACTCATTGAAAAGGCCCCTGATGCTGGGAAAGATTGAAGGCAGGAGGAGAAGGGGGCAACAGAGGATGAGATGGTCAGATGGCATCACTGACTCGATGGACATGAGTTTGAGCAAGCTCCTGGAGGTGTGATGGCCGGGGAAGCCTGGTGTGCTGCAGTCCATGTGATCGCAGAGAATCAGACACCACTGGGCAACTGGGCTGACTGAAGCTGGACAGCCAAATATTAACATGAATATTTGTGATCACTTTTTCCTTAATGTTTTCAGGAAAAACAAATAATTTTAAATATATCTGAAAAACTGAAAAGAATACTTCATAAGGAACATTATATATGTATATATACATACATACATATATATATACACATATATATATATATATATATCATGTCAGACATAAGGAGGAACTTTAGCAGAATCTTATTGCAAGGATATCATAAATTAATAGAGAAATTCAGCCTAGCCTTCTTTTAAGTTACTATTCAACAAATATATTGTATAACTGAGATGTTTCCATAAAGTCTTATTTAAAGGGCACAAAAATAAGCATGGATCTCTGAAAGAATCCAACTCTTCATTTAGTTTCATTAGCAGTTTCCAACTCCATTACATTAATTCATAACTATGATGATAGGTTTATTGCCTAAATTCAGCTTCATTTTATCCTACAATGACAAGGATTTAGAGATATAGTGTGATATCAGCAAGGGAGAAAATATAGCATAATGATCTACATCAAATATGAGATCTAGGCTTCTGATTTATATTTATCTAAGTATAAAGTACATCTGGTGAGAGGCATTGGGGGATCTATAAATTGGGACACTGGGGAAACAAGTAGAGATTGACCAATTAAGGGCAGACCAGAAGACTCATGAGATAACAAAGGGTAAAATAAAAAAGAAATAGACAATGAATGAGCCAAGGAAGCAAGGACTTCATGACCCAATACTCTAGAGAGAAATATGGTGCATAGCAGTGAAATATCCATTGCTTCCCTCTTTTATGTGCAATCATTTCTGCATCTATAATCTTTTCAGAAAGGGTGGGTGGGAAACCTACAAGAAAATGTAGTGCAGTTTTTGAAAGTCTTGCATTACTGGAGAGACAGAATTGGAACAGAGGAGCCTTTGAAAAAGAAAGGCAGTGGTAAATACAATAAACTGTCTGTTGGGGCTCTTAGAAGATCACATGGCATCAGTGGAGGTTGATCAGAAAAACACTGGTCTTCAAAAAAAATGAAATTCATGAATCTCTGATTAAAGAAGGATTTCTAACTCATATTATATATGCTTGTTTGAGCATAATGCCAGTCTTAACTCAGGAGAGGTATCATTTAGAGCTCCTACAGTTTCTAATGGGAAATATCTGGTATTCCATGAAGAATTTCTAGGGATCAGTCTTTACCAATTAGGCAATGTAACCAGAAGCATACAAGACCCAGATCTGGGTTATCGTATATGGACTTTACAATAGCTATGGCAAATATTTTTAAGAAAATGGGAGAGAATTTCACCAGAGATCAGGGAGTCATCAATAAAAATAATAAAAAATGTAAAATCTTAAAATTAAAAAAATTTAAAAATTTAAAATTTTAAAAAAATTAAAAAAACTAAAATTAAAAAAAAATTAATTGAAGTAAATTAATAAAATATGTTACAGAGCTAAGAGAATATTAGCTGAAAAATAAATAGATCATTACACTAAAGCAAAAAAGGATAAAAGAAAGAAAAAGCCCTTAAAAATTATAAAACGTAGAGCAGACGTCTAATATCCATTCACTGGAGTCCCAAAAGAAGAGATAAAGAGAAAGGGACAGAAAGGATTTGAAGAAATAGCTGAACATTTTTCAAAACTCGTATCTTATCAGAAATGCAAAAAAATCACCACCACAAGTAAGATAAATATGAAGAATATCTCACCTAGACATTGTAATTATAACTACTGAAATCCAAAACTGGGATAAAATGCTGAAAAACCTAGGTAAAAAGATTTATTACCTACAAAGAAGTAATAATAAGATTAGCATTTAACTCTTTAACAGTAACCATGGGATCAAAATACAGTGAATAACACCTATTAAAGTGACTGAAACATATAACTGTCCACTTAGAATATTATATATGTTGAATACATTGAAAATTTACTAAACGTAAGAAGATTGAAGAGCATCAAAATGGTAATTAAACAGACAACTAAAAAAACTCATAAGATAATATTATGAACTGTGCATGCGTGCTAAGTCGCTTCAGTCATGTCTGACTCTTTGCGACCATGTTATGAACTACTTTATATCAGTTATATTTGAAAATCTAAAATAAGTGAGAAAATAATAAAATGTAACTTAACAAAAATGTCACCAAAGAAACAAAAATTTGATTTACTTCTATAGTACAGAATTTAAGTTCTGACCACACTGGCTCAGTCTTCTCAGATTTTTATCTAAAAATTTGCATTACAGGGATATGCACAATTTTCTTTCTAGGACATCAAGTTAAAAAGAAAAATCTGTGTAGAAATATAAATTAAATTAAAATTGAAATGCAAAACCAAATATAAATTCTAAAAGAGAGCACTTTGAAATAATTTAAGGAAAAATGATTCATTTTTTCCTCACTCAATGACAATATATTTTAATGAATTCAACAGTGAAATTAATAGATAACCATAAGTCCTCTTGCTTACCCAAAAACTTGCTCCCCAGTGAAATATAAAATAACTCAGTTATGATATAAACCTAAGCAACTTGTATATTTTGAAATGCTAAAATGCAAGCATTCCCCAAACTCAAAAGATCTAAGTCTCTCTCTCTCTTTCTCTCTTCTCTCTCTCTCTCACACTCACACACACATACACACACTTATCTGCAGTATAGATATTTTAAGTATATAGCTGGTAAATTACCTCTAAATCTTCCTCATCCACTGTTGTAAAATGAGTAGTCTGTTGTTGTAATTTTGATAAAATGCTTATATAGTACATAAAAATAGTTATATATGAATAAATGTACAATTTCAATTTTACAGGGCTTCAAAACGTTTTTTTTTCTACTCATTATCAAAGGTGGGTATGAATTTTTCAAAAGACTAAGAGATTAGAACCTAATGAACGTAAATAAAGGCCTATTCCTCAGTTTGTCTGTTATATCCTCCTTAGCAAGTCATTTGGGGAGTTTCCTGGCTGTGAAGTGGTTAGGAGGCTGAACTTCCAGTGCCTGGGCCCCAGGGTTCATCTCTGGTCAGGGAACTAAGATCCCAAAAGATGGACCGCTGGGCCGAAAAAATTGACAACAAAATCCCAAATAAGTCATTTTGCTCTTGAACTTTAATTTTCTCAATTAAAAACAACAATAATAGGCAAAACAGTCTCCGACATAAATCACAGCAGGATCCTCTATGACCCACCTCCCAGAATATTGGAAATAAAAGCAAAACTAAACAAATGGGACCTAATGAAACTTAAAAGCTTTTGCACTACAAAGGAAACTATAAGGTGAAAAGACAGCCTCAGATTGGAGAAAATAATAGCAAATGAAGAAACAGACAAAGGATTAATCCAAAAATATACAAGCAACTCCTGCAGCTCAAGTCCAGAAAAAATAAATGACCAATCAAAAAAATGGGCCAAAGAACTAAACAGACATTTCTCCAAAGAAGACATACAGATGGCTGACAAACACATGAAAAGATGCTCAACATCACTCATTATTAGAGAACTGCAAATCAAAACCACAGTTACACGCCAGTCAGGATGGCTGCTATCCAAAAGTCTACAAGCAATAAATGCTGGAGAGGGTGTGGAGAAAAGGGAACCCTCTTACACTGTTGGTGGGAATGCAAACTAGTACAGCCGCTATGGAAAACAGTGTGGAGATTTCTTAAAAAACTGGAAATAGAACTGCCATATGACCCAGCAATCCCACTTCTGGGCATACACACTGAGGAAACCAGATCTGAAAGAGACACGTGCACCCCAATGTTCATCGCAGCACTGTTTATAATAGCCAGGACATGGAAGCAACCTAGATGCCCATCAGCAGCAAATGGATAAGGAAGCTGTGGTACATATACACCATGGACTATTACTCAGCCATTAAAAAGAATTCATTTGAATCAGTTCTAATGAGATGGATGAAACTGGAGCCCCTTATACAGAGTGAAGTAAGCCAGAAAGATAAAGAACATTACAGCATACTAACACATATATATGGAATTTAGAAAGATGGTAACGATAACCCTATATGCAAAACAGAAAAAGAGACACAGAAATACAGAACAGACTTTTGAACTCTGTGGGAGAATGTGAGGGTGGGATGTTTCAAAAGAACAGCATGTATACTATCTGTGGTGAAACAGATCACCAGCCCAGGTGGGATGCATGAGACAAGTGCTCAGGCCTGGTGCACTGGGAAGACCCAGAGGAATCGGGTAGAGAGGGAGGTGGGAGGGGGGATCGGGATGGGGAATACGTGTAAATCTATGGCTGATTCATATCAATGTATGACGAAACCCACTGAAATGTTGTGAAGTAATTAGCCTCCAACTAATAAAAAAAAAATAAAATAAAAGAAAAGAAAAAAAGAAAACAACAATAATAAAATTTTAATGCTTACTTAAAGGGTTATTGTCAAATTTAACTACTAATACTCAAGACGCTAAACTGATTTCCTGGTGTATATCACAGCTGGACCATAAAAAAAGGCTGAGCACTGAAGAATTGATGCTTTCAAACTGTGGTATTATAGAATACTCTTGAGAGTCCCTTGGCGTGCAAGGAGATCCAACCAGTCAATCCTAAAGGAGATCAACTCTGAATATTCACTGGAAAGGCTGATGATGAAGCTGAAGCTCCAATTGTCTGGCCACCTGATATAAAGAGCTGACTCATTGGAAAAGACACTAATGCTGGGAAAGATTAAAGATAAAAGAAGAGGGTGGCAGAGGAGGAGATGGTTATATAACATTACCAACTCAATGGACATGAACTTGAGCAAACTCCGGGAGACAGTAGAGGACAGGGAAGCTTGGCGAGCTGCAGTCCATGGGGTCACAAAGAGTCGGACATGTCTTAGAGGCTGAACAGCAACATCACAGTGTAATAGCGAGTAGAACACTTGAAGCTGTTGCTTGAATAACATCTTCCTCTTCAGCTAGGACTACTTACATTATTGTCTACATTAACTCTCTCCTTTGTCATGAAATCCTTTCTGGCTACTCAAAATCATGTCAATTTTTGTTTTCTTTTGTTGTTTCCCCCTAGCGCCTACTCAGAAAATGTGTTTGGCGCTCAACTGCATGTTCCTCAATACAATGATCAGTGCACATCATTTATTTTACCTATTAGTAGAATTTGGACTATATCTTATATTCATTGTAAACTCTTTGCAATATGAAAGGTATGCTAGGCCCTCACTGACAATAAATGCAGGCAAAACTAACAGAAAGAGTAAATTTTTAATAGTAGATAACTTACACAAAATAAATTCTGACACTAATTTACACTTAAAGTTATTCCATGTACTTTGTACTGATTAAGTTTTTCTGTGTACTAACTTACTAACAATGTTATACCATAAAATGATTTTCTAAAGCTTGTGTGGGGTTAATTCTCTATGAGTCTCTAGCATTTTTTGCATGTCTTGTGAGCCAAGTCACTGACTGCCTCTTTCTACACTGTTTTTCCAATGATATTCTTATAATGAAACTTTTGAAGATCAAAAGTACAGTGTCTCCCCAAGGAGGTATGTTTACTGCTTGTTATTAAAAAAAAAAAAAAAAAATCAGGTCTTCAAAGCTTAGGTTTCCTCTCTCACACAATCCTCCACATGCATTGTTGACATCCAGTTCTGTTCTTATCACTCTGTACTAGAGAAATAACTTGCCCTCCATTTCTATCCCCAAAGTATCTTGTGTTCTGCCAGCATTCACAAAATTGTGACAGACTACCTTTTTAATCTTATAAGTAGGGTGAAATATCCCAATTTTCACAGTCCTTGATACAGTCTATATTCAAAAAGCCACTTTTTGATGAGAAAAAACATCAAGTCAGAGAATTTTAAAATGGGATTAAACTTTGAGAGATCAGTTTTTCAACTCCCTCACATCCTAAGTGAAATACTTGAATTTTAGAAATTAACTGGGTTTCTCAGGTTCACTGTGTGTTAATTGACGGGCAGAAACTAAACTTTAGGTTTCATAATTCATATCAGTGATATTTTCTCCCCCAAATTACAGAATATTTAATACACATTTGATTAAAACAAACCTGAGGTGTAGCTTTTTTCTATCCACTTTTCCAAAATGAATTTATGAATCCTGTATTAACTTTGATTAACTGATGCTGCGCAACAAACACTCTTCAGTGTTTTAAAGCAATGTTTTGTTTTGCTTAAGACTTATGAGTGTAGTGGAACAGTTGTGGATTTGCTAGACTTTCCTGAGCTTGGGACTAGTTGGGTTGGCACAGACTCATGAGTTTAAGCGAGATTCCACTGGACTAGTTTTGACCTCAGTTTGCTTACCCAGGTTAGCCTTTATATAGCTTCTCATTTCCATTTTATAATCCAGGCTGAAAGGCATTTTACCACGTGGAACATGCTGCTATAGAAAAGGGCTGAGCAAGAGTGCCTCAAAATAGCTGTTAAATACACTCATAGCTTCTGTTAGAACAATGGCAAAGGTCATATCTTTTCAAACCCCATTGTCCAGCACAGTGCACACAGCCAAGATCAAAGTTCAGAAGCCAACAATGAAATGAGAAATCACTGAAAGGGTGAGGAGGAAATAAATAACTGCAACAATAAGAGAAAATACCAGATATACACCTAAGATTTCAACTATGAGTTTCTAATGCTTACTTCCAAAAATACACACACACACCTCTCTCTCTCTCTGTTAGTCACTCAGCGGTGTTTGACTCTTTGTGACCCCATGAACTGTAGCCCACCAGGATCCTCTGTCCATGGGATTTTCCAGGCAAGAATAATGGAGAGGGTTGCCATTTCCTCCTCTGGGGGATCTTCCCGACACAGGGATCGAACCCGTGTCTCCTGACTCTCCTGCATTGGCAGGCAGATTCTTTGCCACTGAGCCACCTGGGAAGCCATGTACATATGTATCAAAACTCAGATTTTTTTCCTGTCCCTTCCTTTCACTTTCTGTATATGTGTATCAGTACCCCCTATATCTGCTAATCACTGTTGTCTTCTATACACATCTGGATTCATGTGTTTCTTCACAAGGGTTCCATTTTCTCCTAAATTTTCTATTCTGTGTCCTAATTCTAAAACTCAGAATGATTCTATTATTCTCTGAACCTCATCCCTAAAAGCAACTTTGCCAGGTGCTTTTAATCTTCAGCTTATTGAGGCATTACTGAAGAATACATCCTTTTTAAATGTAAATTGAGGTGCTCTTCAGTCATTGAGAGCAGTGGGTAGCCTGAAAGCACTGGAAATTCATTTGACTGAGTTGCAAGCATGTATCTCTCTTGTTTCTGCATGTTTTGTGAGTAGAAGCAGGAAATTTGTTCCACACTATTTTCAAAAAGATAGTTACATAATATACAGTGTTGGAAAATAAAACAGAGTATCTACTCTGACTTGAAGCTGGTTTGTATGCTGTCTAGTATAATAAAGATAAATACCCTCTGGGCAAAGGTCAGACTCATTCAGTTCAGTTCAGTTCAGTCACTCAGTCGTGTCCGACTCTTTGCGACCCCAGCATGCCAGGCCTCCCTGTCCATCACCAACTCCCGGAGCTCACTCAAACTCATGCCCATCGAGTCGGTGATGCCATCCAGCCATCTCATCCTCTGTCGTCCCTTTCTCCTCCTGCCCCCAATCCCTCCCAGCATCAGGGTCTTTTCCAGTGAGTCAACTCTTCGCATGAGGTGGCCAAAGTAGTGGCATTTCAGCTTCAGCATCAGTCCTTCCAATGAACACCCAGGACTGATCTCCCCTAGGATGGACTGGTTGGATCTCCTTGCAGTCCAAGGGACTTTCAAGAGTCTTCTCCAACACCACAGTTCAAAAGCATCAATTTTTCAGTGCTCAGCTTTCTTCACAGTCCAACTCTCACATCCGTACATGACCACTGGAAAAACCATAGTCTTGACCAGATGGACCTTTGTTGGCAAAGTAATGTCTCTGCTTTTTAATATGCTGTCTAGATTGGTCATAACTTTCCTTCCAAGGAGTAAGTGTCTTTTAATTTCATGGCTGCAGTCACCATCCGCAGTGATTTGGGAGCCCAAAAAAATAAAGTCTGACACTGTTTCCACTGTCTCTCCATCTATTTCCCATGAGGTGATGGGACCAGATGCCATGATCTTAGTTTTCTGAATGTTAAGCTTTAAGCCAACTTTTTCACGCTCCTCTTTCACTTTCATCAAGAGGTTTTTTAGTTCTTCTTCACTTCTGCCATAAGGGTGGTGTCATCTGAATATCTGAGGTTATTGATATTTCTCCCGGCAATCTTGATTCCAGCTTGTGCTTCTTCCAGCTCAACGTTTCTCATGATGTACTCTGCATACATTAGCTACTTACTATAAGAAACATTTTTTTCCAAAACACAAGATTCCTCTCTTTTACTTTAGTCTACTGAAAGTGCCTTTTCTTACTGTCCAGGGGTTCTCAAGGCAAGGATACTGAAGTAGTTTCCCATTCCCCAGGAATACCAGACAAAGTTACCTGCCTCTTGAAAAATCTGTATGCAGCTCAAGAAGCAATGGTTAGAACTGTATATTGGACAATGGACTGGTTCAAAATTGGGAAAGGAGTATGTCAAGGGTATATATTGTCACCCTGCTTATCTAACTTATATGCAGAGTACATGTGAAACGGTGAGCTGGATGAAGCACAAGCTGGAATCAAGACTGCCAGAGAAATACCATTAACCTCAATACACAGATGACACCACCCTTATGGCAGAAAGTGAAGAAGAACTAAAGAGCCTCTTGATGAAAGTGAAAGAGGAAAGTGAAAAGCTAGCTTAAAACTCAGCATTCCAAACATGAAGATCATGGCATCCAGTCCTATCACTTCATGGAAAATAGCTTAGGAAAGAGTGGAAACAGTGTCAGATTTCATTTTCTTGGGCTCCGAAATCAATGAGGATGATGGCTGCAGTCACAAAATTAAAAGACGCTTACTCCTTGGAAGAATAGCTATGACAAACCTAGACAGGAGCTGATTTTATGAGCCCAGTTCTTGCAGCTCTCCATACCTAGAAAAATACTAAAAGCCTTCATGATGATGACTGTTTCTTGTAACTAGCAAAACTTTACAAGACTAGTAGAAACCTTCTGGAAAAAATATGTGCTTGATTATGTGTACTCTCCCTTCACCAAAATCACATCTAGAGTGACCTCCCCACTGCCTCCTTGGAGCTGTTTCTCAGAGCTATCTGAAGTGCTATCTCCCGGGCTGCAATCCTCATTTTGCCCCAAATAAAACTTCACTTGCAACTTTTACATTGTACATTTTTTTTTTCAGTCGGCTATACAATTCAGTTGAATATGAAAAATTCACAAAGGAAGACAATATACTAGATCATAAACAAATTTTCAGTAAATTTTAAAGGATTATATATAAACACATATATACTTAACTGCAATATTAATTTTAAAATCTACAATAATAAGATAGCTAGAAAAACCAAAATATTTGAAAATTAAACCTTTTCTAAGGAATTCATGGGTGAATGAATAATCACATAGATTATTTCTTAATGAATCATAATAAACATACAGCATTTCAGAATTTATGCTGCTTCTAAAACATTCGAAATAGGGAAATATATAACTGAAGAAGCTTATATAACATAGGGAAAACAGTTTAAAATCAATTATTTGATCTTCACCTTTAAAAAGTATAATAAGAAGAGTAAATGAGACTAAAAATAAGCAACAGAAAGGAAACAATAAAATAAGGGCAGAAAACTGACAATCTTTAGGGAATTCAAATATGGAAAAAGATGTTTATTTAAAAAATAAAATGAAAAAAAAACCTTAAACAATATCAGAAAGGAAAGAAGGATCATTATTATATATCTTTTAGGAATTAAATTTGACTAAGTAAAACATAAATACATTTATGCTAATGAATTTGAAATGGCTAAACTACTGGAAATTACAATGTAGCAAAGTTTAAAATAATAAGAAATAAAAAAAATTGAATAGTCCTCATTTATTCAATAGAATTCTTATTTTTAAATTTTACCACAAACTAAACTATAGGCTTAGGTATCTTCTCTTTAATTAGTGAGGCAGTCAAATATTTAATGAAGAATATTAAATTAGATTAGATCCAATATTTTCAAAAGTTGATTGCCAAGGAACAAAATCATTAAGAAAAAAAATTAAAGTGCTAATCCCTTTATAAGAACAATGGGCAAAAGTAAAGATAAATGTATTCCCCAGCCCCCAAAAAATCTAAATAGGGAACAGAAACCATTATTGTTTCAATTCAGTCACAGTATTGAAAATATATATCTAACACATTTAAGAACCAAGATAAATCAAAGAGTAAGAAAAAAAATAAAACATTTATATAATATGATACTGAAGAATAAATAACTTAAATTGCTGCATTATTACCAAAGCCCTATTTTAAAAATAACCTTTACTTTATAGTCTCATGCCAAAAATGTTGTGTTCCATTCCTTTTCAAAATACAATTTAGCCTTAATCTCTGGAACATAGCAATTAGGTATAAGAGAAAGTGTTTGGCAAGTCAGATGTTCTATTCCATAACAAAAGTTAATTTGAGCGTATAGATCCCAGTCTTTATTGCATAGAAAACAGTTACTTAAGCTGTTTATACTTTGATTTCTTCACTCATCTATTTTTCTGGGTATTTGGTGACTAAATTTAAATAAGATAAATGCAAATCACTTAATATAAGTAGAGGCTTATCAAAATGTATTCTTTAAGTAGCTGCATTTAAGCTTTTTAAAATGAAAATGTTTATTCTATATAAATTCTAAATCAGATTCCAATGATATTTGTTTTCTAATTAAATTTAGTTTTCCTACTTGCATTATATTTTTGCATCAACAATAGCATTTTATTGTTTCTTTGCATTTCATCCTACTAAAGCATTTTCTACATTCATGTATATTAACCATCAGCCTTTCTCTGACTCAAACAAATGCCATTCTCTCTGTGTATCTGTTAACAGCATAATCTCACCCACAAATTTCCTTTTATTATATTACATTTAACGTTATATAAAATGAATATATTTCAAATGCACTTGTACAAAACAAGATGTTTTTCAGTTCCACACTCATGGAATAATGTTTTCATTTGTGTCTCTGAAGATTTCTGTGATGTTAAGTCCTTTTATCCTCACATGTCCCTCCAAGTCTTTTAGCATGCTAAGGTAAATTGTGACTTACCAAGGAAAGGGATATAGAATTCAATACTTTCAAAAATCCTTTGAGCTTTAAACATATTGTAGTGGAACTCTCATTACCATATGATGGAACATTAGCATTCTTTATATTGGAAATAGAAACTGCAATTTTTCAGCTTTCTGTTCATGCTACCATGCCAATTTTATTATTTGTTTGTTAATATTTTTGTCATAAAACCATTTCTGCTTCATTAATAGTTCTCCAATAAACTTTCTCTTACCAAATTTCCGAAGTTCTCATTGTTCACAGCAAACCCATCAGAATCTCTTCATCGCTAAAAACATATCCACTAAAATATTTCTACTTTTACCACCCATCACCCCTTCTGAATGCTGACTATGAGTCTCTTGGGAGGAGCCCCTTGTGGTCTGTATAGAACTCTCTTCTTTGTAGAGATGGAGTTAGTCTGGAGAATTGCATCCCTTTGGGTCAATAGGAAGAAACATTAAAATTGATGCAACAGACAGCTCATAGCCGGGGCTAACAGAGATGGTGGCCCTGTAAGCACTTCTCAAAGAATATGAAGCCAGATGGAAGGAAGTCAGTAAAACTCTACCTCTCTCTCCATAATCATAAACAAAACTATACAGCATACCACTGAAATATAAGGAATAGCAGACATGGCAGTAGATATGGTCAGAGTGATATTTTGCATGCTTTTTTCCCCCTATCTCTAATAGTTAATCTCATTAATTTTGAAAAATACATTCTAAGAGTTTCTTTTAAATGAAATATCCATAATAATACAGATATTTTGGTATTATACCAAAATACATGTTGCAAAACACCTGCTTTTTTTATCTTTTGTCTATAAGCTGTTCATTGTTGAATATATTGTCTCTAGTTTGGCTGTTAATATTTAAAGCCAACAGAGCTTGTATATCCTGCAAAGTGCCGAATAGTGGTGGGTGCTCAATGACTGCATGGGCCTGGAAGAGATTTGTACAGCATGGTGCCTTAAGAAAATGAATTCACTCTCCTTCATCCTCTGATCTACTGCCAGGGCTCCTTGTAGTGAAAAGAAATGAGAAACCAGAAAACACTGAACATCTATTGACTTAGTCCTTCTTAGTACTTTTGAACAGAAAACAGTGTGGTATAAGTGCAGCATGGATATAGCAGTACCATAGGAAGATATTCAGGAAGGTACAGTTTACCATGTAAATTTTCAGGATTCACTCTTGGATTCTATTCATTTCTCATATTAAAAGATTTTATCTCTAACTCAGAAGAGTTCCAGTTTGGTGCAACCAAGTTCCAACCACTACCATCTTAACAACTAAAGGTCCTACCTGAACATTAAACATTAGCTACACCTAATGGTTTCTTTATAAGACTGTGGAATAAAATGGGGATAAAAATAATAAGTGAGTAACTATAAGATAGTCTTCACATTGTGCCTATCCTTGATGCTGGCCAATTACTAATCGCTCATGATAGGTCATTTTCTACTACATGTTCAAATTTCCCCTTAATATTTTCTATCACTTTGACTGTAACACCTATTTTGCCTGATTATTTGATCAATACCATGATACAAACAACATAAAATTCCTTGTAGGCTTAACTTTATAGTATTTCTTAAGTTTTCCTTTGATAATATCATTGGACAAGAGAGTAATAAGAAGCACCCCCATTTAATCTCCTTTGGTTCCTAGCATTGTGCTCCACGCTAAAGTGCAAAAAATTTCACAGTCTTCCACTTCTCCTGATAGCCACACATTTTTGCATTCTGATATTACAGATCTGTCCATCAATAAAATTAATTCTTTTCATTATCCTTTGAAAATGGGCTAGCCTTTTGGAATAGGGCTAGCCTATGGAATTGTTTTGGCAATACATAGAACAGAATAATATTTTATGAGGTTTGATTTCAGGCCTCAAAATATCTTGCATGGCTCTGTCCTCTTCGCAGGAATTTTGCTGAGTTGCCATTTGAACAAGCCTTCAATAACCTGCTAAAGGATGACAGACTAGGTGGAAAAATAAGATGCCCCAGCCAAAAGTCAGTCAACCCTATACAAGCAAAGCTTACTTGCTGAGAAGTCAGCATCAAAGCTGATTTCTAAAGGTGCAGGAGTGAGTCCAGCTGAGGCGGAAGAATCACCCATCTGAGACCAAATTGCTGATCATCTGAATCATAAGTTTAAAAATTGGATTTTTTAAGCTCTAAATTGCTGTATTAGTATCTTTGAAAGTGTTAGTCCCTTAGTTATGTCTGACTCCTTGTGACCCCATGGACTTAGAGTGCCAGGCTCTTCTGTCCATTTAGATTATTATAAATATGCACTGATAATTCTATATTTATAATTAAGAGGGCTTCCCCTGTGGCTCAGCTGATAAAGAATCCACCTGCAATGTGGGAGACCTGAGTTCGGTCCCTAGGTTGGGAAGATCCCCTGCAGAAGGGAAAGGCTACCCACTCCAGTATTCTGGCCTAAAGAATTCCATGGACTGTATAGTCCATGCAGTTGCAAACAGTCAGACATGACTAAATGACTTTCACTTTCACTTATAATTAAAATATTTGTAGGTGTTATATTAAAGTATTATAGTCAATCCCTCTATATTAACTCACTTCCTCCTATTTTATTAGCATCAATCCAAACTTTCCCAGTGGAGAAGGAAATGGGAACCCACTCCAGTATTCTTGCCCGGAGAATTCCATAGACAGAGAAGTGTGGGAGGGGTTGCTACAATCCATGGGGTTGCAAAGAGTCAGACATGACTGAGTGACTAACACAAAACTTTCTCAGATAGGAAAAAAACTATCACTTTGGTGAAAAGGGTGACCTTAGTCTCTGTCTGCTGGCCCACTGTTATATAGCCCCAAATGATGACAACCATTACTGAATGGCCTTGAAGGATTATTTCAGACTCAAGCACCATATTATTTGGGTACTATACTATTTCAGACTTGGATGCTATAAACTTCCAATACCAAAGGTCATGGAGTAGAAAGCAAGGTTTCTTCCTTGAGTTATCTGGTGTAATAATTGACTGATTCCCAATCCATGCATCTTTGTTTCTGAGGAAACAGCACAATATACTGACTACTGATTTAAGGTATCTGCTCAATAATGTACCACACTCCAATTTTTCCAACCACATACCTCAAGATAGCACAGTAACTAAAATTTCTTCAGTGTATCAATCAATCATTTGATGAAGCAAGCAAGCTCTTATGAGTAAGGGAGACTAGGTAAGACAAGTGAATCCCATGCCATGAGCCCACTACCACACTTCTTCGGTCAGACATCATGTGTGGGAAATACTACACTGATGAATAAACGATAGTAAAGTTTCATGTATTTGGGGTCTAAGAAGAGCCTCTTGGAGCAGTAAAGGCAAATTCATACTCAAAATATGCTTTCAACACTTATGAGAACAGAGGCCTTCTTTTGCACAGTATTAAAGCTCAACATTCAGAAAACTAAGATCATGGCATCTGGTCCTGTCACTTCATGGCAAATAGATGGGGAAAACAGTGGAAACAGTGGCTGACTTTATTTTTCTGGGTTCCAAAATCACTGCAGATGGTGATTGCAGCCATGAAATTATAAGACACTTGCTCCTTGGAAGGAGAGTTATGACCAACCTAGACATTAAAACCTAGATATTAAAAAGCAGAGACATTACTTTGCCAACAAAGTCTGTCTAATCAAGGATATGGTTTTTCCAGTGGTCATGTATGGATGTGAGAGTTGGACTATAAAGAAAGCTGAGCACTGAATAATTGATGCTTTTGAACTGTGGTGTTGGAGAACACTCTTGAGAGTCTCTTGGACTGCAAGAAGACCCAACCAGTCCATCCTAAAGGAAATCAGCCCTGGGTGTTCATTAGAGGGACTGGTGTTGTAGCTGAAACTCCAATACTTTGGCCACCTGATGTGAAGAACTGACTCATTGGAAAAGACCCTGATGCTGGGAAAGATTGAGGGCAGGAGGAGAAGGGGACAACAGAGAATGAGATGGTTGGATGGCATCACCGACACAATGAACATGGTGATGATGAACAACTCCGGGAGGTGGTAATGGACAGGGAAGCCTGGCATGCTGCGGTTCATGGGGCAAAGAGTCAGACATGACTGAGCAACTGAACTGAACTGAACTGAAGGAGTCCAATGTAATTGATTTGCAACCTGGTAGTTAGCAGGGGCCCCACTAAGATGGTGCCATATCAAGAAAAATCATGGCCAATCTAGTTTGGGCATCAAAGTGGTTTTTTAGCCAGATCAGCTTTGGGAAGGAAAGCCCATGTTTTGAATCATGCATAGCCCTAGCTCTGAGAGGTTAGAAAAGCAATGAAATAGTAGCAGCAGATACCACAGAATTCTCGTCAAATAACTCATGCTAATTTGGTTCAAATGTGCCTTCCAAAATTGCTCAGGTCTGGTCTCTTGCACACCACTAACAGGGTGTTGACACACACATCAAATTATGTGTTTTATTGGATGGGATACTGTTAGGGTTATTATAGATTATGTCGGTTTCTTATTCATTTGGTATACATGATAACTTGGTTTGCCAGCCTCTACTAGAGTCAATTAACAAGTCATAGAAGCTCTTGCGATAGGAGAATATGCCCTTACTCAAAAACTCTACGTGTCTATGTTGTATTTTAACTAAGTGTTGCTGGAGGTTCTACATAATATTTTTCCTTTTCCCCAACAGTTACAATAATTATCTGGGCCTATAAATTGCAAGAAAGCTCACAGGTAACTGCTAAAGTGGCATTACCTGATCCACAACCAATTGCATCTGTCAGTCTTAGAAATTATTCAGTAAATGTGTTAGATCTTGCAACTCCAGTATTCCTCTTTCTCCTTGAGAAATGACACAAGGAGCAACTAGAATTTTAGAATTTTCACACACCACTAGAATGCCCAAACCATAAATTTTATAATTTCACAGGTAGTTTCCTAGGAAAAGACTTACCACAACTTATGAGTGTTACTACTGCATGTTATTACTGATAATCTACTGGCATTTGCCTTAACCAGTGGTCTCTGAGTTAGCCAAATGTGTAAATTAAAATAAAATGTAGTAGAAATCACCACCCATGCATCTTCAGGTGGCATGTTGATCTCTGCAACTCCCCCACAAGTGTGACACAGTCTTTGCGTTACTATCTTAGTCAAAGGAAAGGGAAATACAAATACAGGGATGCCCATTTGGACATTTTAACATGATGTGTCTCACTCCATGGGCTTCCCAAGTGGGGATAGTGGTAAAGAATCCACTTGCCAGTGCAGGAGATATAGAGACCTGGGTTCGATCCCTGGGTGGGGAAGATCCCCTGGAGGAGGGTGTGGCAATCAACTCCTGTATTCTTGCCTGGAGAACCTCATGGACAGAGGAGCTTGGCAGGCTATGGTTCATAGGGTCACAAAGCCTTGGACATGGCTGAAGTGACTCAGCATGCACACACATCCTTACTCCATAGTTTTGGGAACCAAAATGGAAATTCTTTCATGTAGCTAATGTATGTTTCAACTATTCATTTCAGAATTGAAGAAATAATTCTAGACATAAGTCATAGTCCCAGTGAAACTATTTGGACTCAGACCAAGAAACCATTTATCTGATGACTGCCACAAATCTTTACACTGAATGAAAAAACTATATTAAAAAAAAATTTATAGCAGCTCTTGGGTGACAAAGGTCAGCTTACATTCAGAGCCTATATCTAACAATTCCTAAATGGTTATCAGAATAACCATTTATTAGAACAACCATTTCTGTGGACAAGTTAGTTTTCTGCTCAGCAGACCTTGGCAGACCTTGAACTGTTCTCACTGCCTATGTCAAGCAGTAGTTTGAGAAGCTGAACTTTCACTGAATTTCTAGGAACCCTGAGATTATTTAGGGTTCCTAGAAATTAAATAGAAATCCCTGAGCTTAAAACACTTAATTAACTTTATGCTGATGTAGTTTAATTGTGCTAATTTCACTCATGCTGTCCCTGATGGATAACTATTGCCAACTGGCCTCTCCATCACTAGATCCTATTATTCTCATGACATCAGGATGCCAGTGTCTAGTGTATTATCACATTCAGTCAACTCTGATATATAAAGAGCTTTTCAAGAATGTTGCTCATAATGTTTGGTAATGGAAGGTCCTGCTGGGAGGCATTTTTAGGGGCAGCTGAGCAATGTGCAAAGAAAACTGAGCACTGAAAAACTGGTGCTTTTGAACTGTGGTGTTGGAGAAGACTCTTGAGAGTCCCTTAGACTACAAGGAGATCCAACCAGTCCATCCTAAAGGAGATCAGTCCTGGGTGTTCATTGGAAGTATTGATGTTGAAGCTGAAACTCCAATACTTTGGCCACCTCATGTGAAGAGCTGACTCATTGGAAAAGACCCTGATGCTGGGAGGGATTGGAGGTAGGAGGAGAAGGGGACGACAGAGGATGGGATGGCTGGATGGCATCAGCGACTCGATGGGCATGAGTTTGAGTAAACTCCGGGAGTTGGTGATGGACAGGGAGGCTTGGCGTGCTGCGATTCACGGGGTCGCAAAGAGTCGGACATGACTGAGTGACTGAACTGAACTATTACTTCCTGCTAATCAAATCAGTACTTGAGAACTCAAATGCTGAGTCCCTCCTTTTCAATATATTTGATGAAATCAAGTTTTTATTATGTTTGCCTTGGTCTACTGCACTAGAAAGACTTCCACACATGCTCCCAGTCTTATGCCAATACAAATTGTAAACATCTCATACATCTTTCAATGCCAAGGCCATTTCCTTCTGGATCAGAGCTTATACTTCCTTATCTGGAATTTATGGGGTTTGACTTTCATTAGGGACTAGAAGACATGAAATATAGCATCTAAGGATAACTAGCCTCAGTTTGTTAGGATAATGCCCTGCATGTAGCTATTAAAATGTCTGTATGCAGAGGTCAGCTTCCTGGGTAGGGGTAGGAGGACAAAGGAAATTCAGAAAAATCTGGAGCTTTTGACTCATTCTCATCTTCCCCAAATCCTAATGCATTTTCTTAGGGTCTTATTTCTTCCCCATATGTGTAAAGTAGGGACTTTAGCATAAATTGCTTAAAGGAGTAGTATGCTTAATTGGCGCTACAGTCCTGCAAGGTTTACAGTCCTGCAAGATTTGTTTCTCAGCTTCAGGTTCTTGCCCTATTATTACAGGAGCTGAGGGACCCCTGCAAAGCTTCTGGAAATCTCTCTGGTCTATGCATATTCTTTCTTGTTTGACTATGCAGCCTGTGAGATCCTATTGTGGTTCCCCAACTAGGGATTGAACCTGTGCCCCATGAAGTAGAAGCACAGAGTCTTAATGACTGGACCACTGGAGAAGTCCCATCTATGCATATTCTTAATTATACATGCATAACTCCTAAATTATCTTTCTCTGTGTTTGCACTCTAGACATGTGTAAAAAAATCAAGTGATTTTCGTTATAATCATTTTAGTTGCCATAGTAACTAAATATCACAACAACTTGTTCTTTATTATATCTCCTTCTAACTGTAATTCATCTCAAGCTACCACCAGTGATAATTTAATAATTTTGAGACTTCTTATAGTATGGATTAATCCTGTTTACTCCAGTAATTTGGCTTGAATACATGTTTGACCTCAATATTTAAACAAACCAACATGAGTTCATGTTTCCTGTCTTATTTTTAATATGAATTATTACATCAGTCACAATCACAGCTAGGTAAACGCAGTACAATCAAACAAGATCATTACAAAGGATTAATTTACAAAGGTGAGGATGGATTGAGGTTAATCGTGAGGATCAAAGCACAAACTCAAAGCGTGAACTCCACTAGTAGTAGTGGAGTTATTACTGCCTGCAAGTCTGAAGAATCAAAGTGAAGGTGAGGTCACTAGAATTCAGGATGAGAGGGAAATAGAGTAAGCTACCTTGAGATGAGCAGTGACCTCTGCCCAGGGGAGCCAACAAATTCTAGTCAAACTCACAAGCGGAATTAGGGAAATAAATACTTGGGCTTAACTGGAAGACAGAGGGCACAGGAGCCGACTGATATAACTAATCATGGAGGTCACCTTCTGAGGCAGAGAACAAGAAGAAAAAAGGTAGAGAATGAATCAAGGAGGGAAAATGAAAGGCATTCTGCAACACTTTATAATATTTTTATTCAAAATAAATATAGCCAGACCTGTCTACAAAAAGACTGAGATCACAGGAAAGATTTTGGAAGGCTAGAGTTAATGGTACTTGAAATAAGAATTCACAGTCAGGGTTTTGTACAGGCCTTATATGGGTATCAATACGTACACACACATCAATAAACCACACACACACACACACACACACACACATTCTTACACAAAGTTGTAAAAGAGATATTTTCAGCACTCCTTGACTAGGATCAGAACCCAGAATTCTGTGTTCTTTACAACATTTTTTGCTGTACCCAAGAGGCAAACCTTATTTCAATATTAAAGGTATGATCACATTGTTTCTCTAAACCTATTTCCACAATCATTAATTAGTATCATTGGTAAATCTTTCTCAGGAGCAGATGATCAAGCAAAGATATGTTTTCCTTGAGAGTAATGACAGAATTGTTGAGAATGCAGGAAATGTGTAAGTCACTTGCCTTCCATTTCTAGAGCTTCTACATCACCCTCCTATGAAGTATGATTCTCCTTTAAACCATATTCAAGACTCGACCCTATTAGGCCATTTTCCCCACTGTTTTGTTAGGACTAACAAGCACTTAAAATGCTAGTAACCATTTAAACACTTGGACTTAGTAAGTCTTTAGGCTTAGTATTCTATGTCCTGAATCACATCTCTAAACAGATGGAACTTTATCCATGCAAAATATTTAATGGTTAGACATGAGTTATTCTTTTTAGCTTATTTTTAACTTAAGTTAAAAATAACTGGTTCTGCTCTCAAGGTAGGAACAAATCATGTAGTTGTCAATTCTGATAATAGCTTATTAATTAACTTCAAGCGTTTGCTGAATATGGACATGATGTCAGACACGGTTCTTGTCAGTAATGATACAATAATGACTAAATAAAAATTCCTGCCCTCATGGAGTGCCCTTTCATGAGTATCTATATTTTGTGGACATGCAAGAAAATATGGTATCAAAAGAGATACACATATTATGTCAGTTGTGGACAAAGACCATACAAAGACCTCACATGAAAAAAGCTTACAAACAAGTAAGTGGGCAGGGGCATTATGAGTAATAGAGAAGAGGTGTCAATGGCATAATTGAGCTTCTATGCAAAGAATACAGAAAAATTATAGAACAATATAAAAATGGTAAATGATTGAAAATTATAGTAAAATATTTTAAAAATACACTATATGTCCATACTCAGAAATAAGTTAACACCTTGGTATATTTGTTTTATTTTCTTTACTATCTATATACATTTCTATATATCTATATATACATATAAAAGTATATATATATGTATAAGTAGACAAAGTGATAGATTGTGTGATAGATAGGTATCCAGCTATCAATATGTGCAATACAAATAGATACATTATTTTTCCAAAGTTTTTATCTATTATAAACTGTTCTTATTGATATATTTTTGTATCACATTTACTTTCAGGCTCAATTAACTCCTTAAACTAAATGCCTAAAATTAAAAATACATGGTCAGTGGTACATGTTGTAGAATTGCCTACCATAGGCAGATTTTGAATTACTTAACAATTTATTTGGAAGGAACTGGCACCTTTATGGGGGCTTCCCTGGTAGCTAGCTGGTAAAGAATCCACCTGCAATGCAGGAGACCCCATTAGACCCCCATAGATTCCTAGCTCAGGCAGACCCCCTGGAGAAGGGACAAGCTACCCACCCCAGTATTCCTGGGCTTGCCTGGTGGCTCAGACGGTCAAGAAACCGCTTGCAATGCAGGAAACCTGGGTTTGATCCCTGGGTTGGGAACAGCCCCTGGAAGAAGGCATGGCAACCCACTCCAGTGTTCTTGTCTGCAGAATCCCCGTGGACAGAGGAGCCTGGCAGGGCTACAGTCCATAGGGTCGCAAAAAGTTGGACATGACTGAGCGACTAAGCACAGCAAAGCACAGCGTGACACCTTATACTTCGGCGTTTTTTACAATCAAGAGTAGTTCATATTTCAATTTGCTGATTTCTCATGTCTCAGGGGCTTCACATGTGGCTCAGTGGTAAAGAATCTACCTGCTAATGCAGGAGATGCAGCAGACATGGGTTTAATCCCTGGGTCAGGAAGATCCCCTGGAGGAGGAAATGGCAACCCCCTGCGGTATTCTTGCCTGCGAAATCCCATGGACAGAGTACCTTGGCGAGCTACAGTCCATAGGTTCTCAAAGAGTCAGGCACAACTGAACACAAACACACACACACACATAGGATATGTCTCATAGGAGATATCTGAGTTTTTTATATGTAATTTTTATAATACTCTTTTTTCATAAATACTTTTGATTATGAACTATTCTGAATATTTATTCTAACAAATTGTATTAAATAATATAGTAGGATGAGTGCATCATTCTGTTTGAGGTATCCACTTGTCAATTAATGTGAATTTATTGAATTGATTTATTTGACTTTAATCATTGACTTTAATCATTCATCTAGGGAGAGGTCTATATTGATACACATAAAAATGTTTACCATTACTTAAGCATACAGATTCATTTCAACAGTTACAAAACAGATGTTAGAATATGAATAAAGAGTATATAAACTGCTATATCAGAACTTCCTTTTCTGATCTTTACTTCCAAAACCAAATAGAAAGAACTACCTTTTATTGCTCAGCAGTGGAACTTCTTCACAGAACCTTGACTGTTACTTGATATGTAACATACCAAGTATATATTTGGTATATACTGAAAAAGATGCTCCAAAACCCATTGGAGGGTTTTACAATTATAGATAATACAGAGTTGTATTCAGAAGATGTGAATCTAATGCATGCCTGTGTGTGTAGATGTATGTGCATGTGTAAATGATACACAATTACCCAAAAGTTTTCAGCTGAATCTGTAGCGCTTGTCATCTTTAATTTTAAGAGCTTGGGTGAATGATAACACTTAGCCTTAACAATAAAATAATAAAGCATTCCAGACCACTGTGAGAATTAAAAAAGGAGGATAATGAAATAGAAACTTGTTTATACAATGCAAATTAATCTGCAATCACTTGTTATAATTATTATCATATCTGTTGTTTTAAATACCTCAAAAGTTTTAGCCAGAAAATCATTCCACAGTGGCAAGGGATACATTTTATAGGAACAGGGGACTTTTGAAAAGGTAATGAGATAAGACTCCTCTGTAGGAGGTTTCCAGCAGTGCTAGAAGTTTCCATCTGTCTAATACTCAGAAGAGTCACACATCCTGGCAGAGAACAGCAAAATGAATGAGTTTCCTAATGAGCACTAATTAACCTGTTTGGGTGGAAAATTTGGTTTAATTTGGCAGATCTACCACATGCTGACTGAATTTTAACACTAACTGACTTTCTAATTTAATTGACAATAGTTTGACTCTCTTAAGTTTATTTATTTGGTCATACATATACAGATTCAATAACTAGCTTCAACTCTAAAAATATTCTGGGAAAAGATGTTTTATTGTTGCTTTAGTTATTGTTAACATACATTATAACAACACTTTGTATTTTTCAACTTATAGGAAATATCAAAAATTGAACTAAAATAATCCCAGGAGAATGACAGTTGCCTGTAAATCCATCCTTACAAAGATAAACTGTATTAGTGATTTAACACATGTTTCAGATGTCTTATACAGAAGACAAGCACCTTTGATATAAAATGGATCATTCACTCAGCTTTTTTTTAATTATTAAAACTATACTTAATGAATTCAATTCATTTGATCTGTAGTCTTCTTCATACTGAGTTTTGCTGAATGTATATATGTGTCAGTTCAATAAGCTTCCTTGTCCTCTACATTTCCTGAAAATTGGCACCTGCATCTAGATTTGTGTTAGATATTATTTATTTGGCAAAATTTGCAAATTTTGACCATAGGTGGCATATGGTAGGAGTGCAAGACGCAAATACTAACTGATTGTCGTTGTGATGTTATGAGCCATTGATGCTTAATATATATATTGAAGCTTGACGTGCTGCAGTCCATGGGGTCACAATGAATCGGACACGACTGAGCGACTGAATAACAATATTAATTTATGATAAAGAATCTGCTTGCAATGAGGGAGACCCAGGTTCGATCCATGGGATGGGAAGATCCTCTGGAGAAGGGTATGGCAACCCACTCCAGCATAATTTATATTGGCTTAATCTACCCACTCTGGTGGTTTTCTAATTCTATAATTGCATTTTGTTTATTAGTTGTTATGCTCCTATAAAGAGATACTTTCTTTCATTTACTATGTCATTACTCAATCCACTGTGACTATTGTCATCATTGAAGCTCAAACTGTCACCTTCTGTGAAGTCTCAGAAGCCTCACCTCAAACTGTGAGGCTAGAGGCTAATGGAAGCCTCTTATTGCTAGCCTCTTATTGCTCTGTCCCTTCAGTATGTTCCTAGGTGTCTGCAAAACATTCCTTGAGATATGATCTAAGAAGATGTTGCAGCATCCTCTTGTGCATTTCTTCCCTATACTTGGAACCAACAATTTTTTAAGACTTGTGATATCATTTAGTGAAAAATGGCATTTAAAAACTACAATCTGAGTGTTTAGATGCTCACTGCAACGGGATTGGTAATTGTTCCTGGCCTTTTCCAGATAACTCTCATAACTTATTAATATTTCCAATTCAAAATAAAGACAACAGGACTTTCAATGAAACTTATTCTTAGTGCATCTGTGTCTCTTCTCTTTCACACCATCATTCCTGATTATGAAGTATATAGGGAAAGATAAAATTAGATCATTTAATAGTTGCTTACTACTTTCATCCCTTTTAATGATCATTCAGTCACAGATTCTGTGTCAGTCTAATATCTTTTGATTGTTTGAATCTTATTCTCCAGTTAATTCCTCAGGAAAGGCTCATGTGAACAATTAAAGTTTTTGCTCTTTGATCTGAAAGATATCCAGTTTTGCTGGATATCTAATCTTTGCCTTACCCCTCTGTACCAACATTTAAAGAGATATTATGGATAGATTTAATGATAATCTAATCTTTATTTTATAAGCAATGCATTCACTTTCTAGATGGCAAAAGGATTGTTTATAAACTGGTGGCACTAGTGGTAAAGAATCTGCTTGCCAGTGCAGGAGATGTAAGAGATGTGGGCTAAATCCCCGGGTCAGGAAGATCCCCTGGAGAAGGGTATTCTCCACTCCAGTATTCTTGTCTGGAGAATGCCATGGGCAGAGATGCTTGGAGGGCTACAGTTCACAGGGTCACAAAGAGTCGGACATGACTGAGGTGACTTAGTATGTTTGCACTGAAATATTAGCTTTAGTGAACCAATACTCTCGAGCATTTGGTGCGCTATTTCAGTTAGCATTATTTAGTAGAATTATTTCAAAAATTTTAGTGAGTTTAAGTTATAATTTTAGAATCTTTTTTCTTCCCCTTTATTTTCTCCTTCAGGTAATCTTGCCATCTGTATGCTACTTATTAACTAGAAGGTAGCTGTTTACTATCTTTAATATTTTCTGCTTTATCTCAAGTGATTTTTAAGCCAATGATTTCCCTCTTTTTAAAGGAAATACTTGTTTTATCTTTAAAATTATGGAACCATTACTAATTGAGAATTATTTTGTATACATTTTATATGCAGTGTGATGTAAAGATCAAAACTATTTTTGTAGGTCAAATGAAATACAATACAGTAGCGAAGCAAAAAGGAATCCTTTAAAACATTGATAAACTTCAATGTGAATTTGAATAAACAATGCCAGAGACAAAATGCTATATAATCATACTTATAAAGTACAGAAACAAACAAAACATATTAATGCTATTTGAAACTGAGATAATGGCTATTCTTGAAAGTTAGTTACCCTCTGGACCCTTTTAGACTTCTTTCTGGTCTCAATGTTGCTTACATGGTTCTGTTAAAAAGTCAGAAAGCGTATGAAGTTTCAGTGTATAATTTTTGTGCATAAACATCACACTGTGGTTATTCTGTTTAACACAATAACACTGTATAATATGGAATATACCACTGTATATCTAATAACTTTTATGGTAATTCCTGGTACTAGTATATGTACAATGGCTTTCATTTGATTAGCATTAGTTAATTTTATGTGATTTTTTTTTTTAACCTTCATCTTTTTTTTTTTCCTAGGTTGGCCAAAAGTACCCAGTTAAAAAATATTGTTTTAATAAATATATAAAGAATACAGGCTGCCTGTATGTGTGTATATATGTGTGTGTGTGTGTGTGTGTATATCTCACATCTTTATCCGTTAATTTGTTGATGGGCACTTGGGCTTCTTCTATGTGTTGGCTACTGTAAATAGTTTTTCCATGAACACTGGTGTGCATGTATCTTTTCAAATTAGTATTTTCATTTCCTTCAGATATATACCCAGGAGTAGAACTGCCGGATAATATGGGAGCTTTATTTTTTAGTACACTGTTTTCCACAGATGCTGCACCAATTTATAATACCACCAATAGTAACAGGGCCCTTTTCTTCATATCCTTGCCAATATTTTCTATTTGTAGACTTTTTGATGACAGTCATTTTGACAGGTGTGCAATTATATCTCAGTGAGGTTTTGATCTGTATCTCTCTGATGATTAGCAATATTGAGCATTTTTTTATGTGCCTGTTGGTCATCTGTGTACCTTCTTTGGAAAAACAACTATTCATGTCATCTGTTCATTTTCTAAGTGGGTTTTATTTTTTAATACTGAGTTGTATGAGCTGTTTATATATTAATATCTTGTATATTAGCCCTTTATTGGACACATTCTTTGCAAATATTTTTGCCCATTCAGTAGGTTGTCTTTTCATTTGGTTGACAATTTGCTGTTCAAAAGCTTTTATGCTTAATAAGATCCTCCTTTTTAAATTTTGCTTTTATGTCTTTTGCCTTGACAGATAATTCCAAAAATATTTGGTTACCGTTAATGTCAAAGAGTATTCTCCCTGTACTCTCTTCTAGGAGTTCTACTGTTTCAGGCTATATTTACTTATTTAATGTATTTTGATCTTATTTTTATATATGGTATTAGAGAATGCTCGAATTTCATTCTTTTATAAGTAACTCTCCAATTTTCCTAGCACCACTTATTGAAGGGACTGTCCTTTCTCCATCATATAATCTTGCCTACTTTGTCATAGATTAATTGACCATAAGTGTGTGGGTTGATTTCTGGGCTTTCTATTCTATTCCATTCATCTATGTGTCTGTTTTTATGCCATTACCATACTCTTATTACTATAGTTTTGTAGTATAGTCTGAAGGTAGGACATGCTATCTAATTTGTGGTTCCTAGTGCAAAAATTAAGAATGTGGATCTCTGTATTAAAAGACAATTAAGAATGTGAAGATAGTGAGAAGAGGGCATTAAACCAACTTTAGGGTCTTTCCAAGCAACAGATAACATACATGAAGATGGTGGACACTACGTAGGTCTTCCAGCTGTTCAAGGTTTTTCCTCATTCACTGGTATTTTGTGATAAATATGTTTCTGCAAGTATTTCTGTCTTCTAAAACAATATTTATTCAAAAAATGTTAAAATTATACTGGTAAGACCTAGTAAGTATTAAAGTCTTATCTGGTTTAAATATAAAATTTATTTTTATGTGACTAAAATAAATGTGATTATTTTGTTTATGTGATTAAAATAATCATATTTGAATCTTGTTCTTTTTATATGAAAGATTTTGATATTTTACTTTATTTTGTAGGTAAAGGATTATTCTACTATTTAAGAAATATTATGGCATCTAATAGCATAAATATTATAGAGTAATATACTCCATATCTGGTAACCACCCTTTAATCATCCAAAACCCTAGTGGATTATATAGCATAAAGCACCAAAATTTCAGTATTTCTTGCAAAGACGATAGTTGCTAAATTGAATGTAGGTGGTTTTCTCAACAGGTTAAGAGACTGTGATCAATAAAAACTCTGGGGGACCTAAACTGAGAGAGGAGCTATCATCTCAAATAAGTGTCTTATACGATTTTTTGGAAGTCTTCAAGCAAAACAGAAAGTTCATTTCAGCCTCAGTGGTGCCTGACTCTGTGCCTCCACGGACTGCAGCACACTAGGCTTTCCTGTCCACCACCTACTCCTGGAACTTTCTCAAACTCATGTCCATCAAGTTGATGAAGACATCCATCTTCTGTTTTCCCCTTCTCCTCCTGCCTTCAATCTATCCCAGCATCAGAGTCTTTTCCAATGAGTCAGTTCTTCGCATCAGGTGGCCAAAGTATTGCAGCTTCAGCTTTAGCATCAGTCCTTCCAATGAATATTCAGGACTGATTTCGTTTAGGATTGACTGGTTTGATCTCCTTGCTGTCCAAAAGACTCTCAAGAGTCTTCTCCAACACCACAGTTCAAAAGCATCAATTGTTCAGTCCTCAGCTTTCTTCATGGTTCAACTCTCACATCCATACATGACTACTGGGAAAACGATAGCTTTGACCATATGAACCTTTGTTGGTAAAGTAATGTCTCTGCATTTTAATATGCTGGCTAGGGTTGTCATAGCTTCTCTTCCAAGGGGCAAGTGTCTTTTAATTTCATGGCTGCAGTCACCATCTGCAGTGATTTTGGAAAGAACATGGAAAATTGACTATAAAAATATTTCTTTGATTAGCTTGTGATATTTATTATTCCTATTATATTCCTTTAGCTCTAATTCAGTCATGTAGCACCTAAGACAGTCTGAGAAATTTAATCAAAATATACATACAGGAATAAAAGGATATAAATTAAATGAACAGTCAATCTATAATTTTCAAGAACTGCTGGTACAAGTTACCACAAATGGAGTGACTTTCAAAACAGATAATTATTCTCTCTCAGTTCTGCAGGCTGGAAGTCTGAAACAAAGGTGTTGACAGGACTGTGCTCATTGCAAATGCCCTAGAGAAATTCCTTTCTTGTCTCTTCTAATTTCTAGCAGATGCTGGTAACTCTTGGCACTCCTTGGTTTGAGGCAGTATAAATGTAATCCCTGCTTCTGTTTTCACATGGCCTTCTTCTCAGTGAGACTCTGTGCACTTCGTCTCCAGATTTCTCTTTCTTAGAAGGATACTAGTTATTGGAAACAGGGCCCACTGTCATCCAGTATGATATCATCTTAACATGATTCAATCTGCTAAGTCCCTATTTCCAAATAAGGTCATAATCACAGATGCCAGTGTTTAGGAATACAACTTATCTTTGGGGTAGGGGGAGCACACAATTCAACCCACAACAGTCAAATAATCTTGCCACATTCACTTGTGACTTTAACCTTGAGATCCTTCTCACAAATAATCATAAACACTCTTTTATTCAAAAAAGATACTGAATATGTTATTTGAATAATAGCATAAAAATGTTCTTAGTTGTGGGTTTCTCTATATACTGGAATTCCAATTTTATCTTTCTATAAAGACCATATTGTCACATTTCACAATCTAATGATTGCTAGAGAGAATGTGATAAGTTCTTTTCCTTGCCCATTAATGTCCTGCCAAGAGAATATGCATATTTTCAAAGTTTAAAATTAAAATAGAAATTAAAAAAGCAGTATATTTTTTACTTATAAAATAATGATATTGCCAAATCACATTCTGAAGTCTGGCATCACACTTCTGAGTTGAATTTTTTGAGTTTGAATAAGGAAATTAGTATTAAAATTTCTGATGGCGACAAGAGTTAGGCTGAATAGTTAAAGAAACTGCATTACTGAAAATAATTCCCTTTGGCAGTTGCTTACTAGATAATGATCTTTCCTTGTCTGGGAATGAAACCTGAATACAACAATACCATACTTCTGCTGCTAAGTCACTTCAGTCGTGTCCGACTCTGTGACCCCACAGACGTCAGCCCACCAGGCTCCCCCGTTCCTGGGATTCTCCAGGCAAGAACACTGGAGTGGGTTGCCATTTCCTTCTCTAATGCAGGAAAGTGAAAAGTGAAAGTGGAGTCGCTCAGTCACGTCCGACTCTTAGCAACCCCATGGACCGCAGCCTACCAGGCCCCTCCGTCCATGGGAGTTTCCAGGCAAGAGTACCGGAGTGGGGTGCCATTGCCTTCTCCAACCATACTTCTAGTGTGTAGCTTTTATGGTCCTAGGTTAATGGCATTATATTTTTGCCATCGCTTCCAAACAAAAATGCATCCAGTATCTGTCTTGCTAGTCATAGAGCAATTAGTGGATGATGAATAGAGCAGTAGTCATTCATGGGGGTATATAGGAACTTTTCAAGTGACCCACAGACACAGTAAGTTTTAAATAAATCAATTTTGAAATTGTAAAGGCCAGGTGTCTGCCCAGGATTGTATGCGTGCTCAAAACAGGCCTAGTATCTCTAAACTTTCACCTTTGGCTAAACTTGAATCTGTGTGAAAGCAGGCCTTGAAGGATTAGGAAGAGGTATAAACTCTGCCTCACACACACACACACCGAGCTCCTCTGCAGATGTCAGTGATGTATAGATAGATAGATAGATTTTTTTTTTTTTGGTGTCCAAGCATTTAAAGAAACTTCTCTCTAATCTTTAAATGGCCACTAGACAAATGGAAGTAAGGTTTCTCTAGTCACATGCAACAAAGGATATAAATTTCATAAAATTAGTTCAGAACAATCATTAAACAAATATATTCAATAGGAAGAGGGAGAATTTTATTTTGAAAGTTATCCCACTTTAACATTCAAAATGAACAGTGTTCAAAGAAAAAAAAAAAAAGACATGAAATAAAAATAAGAAATTATGGCGCAGCACCAGAAAAAAAAAAAAGTCAAAAGAAACCGACTGTCCCCCTGAGGAATCACAGATATTGGACTTACTTTGTAAAAACTTTAAGTCAGCTATTTTAAATATGTTCATAGAGCTGATGGAAACCATGTTGAAAGAAGAGAGTGCTTGTCTTACCAAATGAATTATGAATTATGAATAATAGATTATGTCTCACCAAATAGAAAATATTAATAGAGAGAAATTATAAAAAGGAACCAAACAGAAAATCTGGAGTTGAAAAATACAAGAACTAAAATTTGAGGGAAATAAATATAAGTAGAGGAACTCAACAACAGATCTGAGCAGATTAGGGCAAAATAACTGGTAAACTTGGATAGGTCAATAGGGATTATTCAGTCTGAGGAAAATAAAAATAATTGAGAAATATGAAAAAATAATGGAATTAGGGAATATCATCAAGCATTCCAATGTATGAAGAAAGAATATTTGAAGCAATAATAGCTGAAAACTCCTCAAATTTGTTGAAAAATATAAATATACATATCCAAGAAGCTCAAAGAATTCTAGGGAAGAAAAACTCAGGGATCCTGACAGAAACACATCATAGTCAAACTATAGAAAGACAAAGATAAAGAGAGGATCTGGAAAACAGTAAGAGTTAAGTGACTCATCTTACATATACAAGGATACCACAGTAAGATTAAAGTAAATAAGTCACAGAAATGTACTGTAAAACATAAAGAATATCACCAAAATCCTGTAATAACTTTATATGGGAACAGGTGGTTATAAGACTTATCCTAGTAATTATCCCATAATATATTTAAATGTTGAATCACTTATATTGTATACCTTAAAATAACATAACATTGTTCCTCACATACACACACATATGTATATATATACACACATACCTATATATAAGATTAACAGCTAATTTCTCATCAGAAGCCATGCAGACCAATAGGTAGTAAAGTAGAATACCATGTTGATGTGAAGGAAAAAAACAAAACTACCAACTAGTAACTATATATCTGGCAAATTATTTTTAAAAATTGAGATAATAACCTCCCCTTTGAGTGTGAGTGGAATCTGAGAATATAAAATATTACTCCTTTGATCAGTTTGAACTATATTTCACAGTTGATCAGAGTGCAACTATCCTAATCATGTGAACTCTTTAAAAGCTCAGACTCTTCTCCAGGTGGTTGCAGAAAGGACAACAGAGAGATTTGAAATATGAGTGAGATCTGATATAAATCAAAATGTATACCAAGATATATAGTGAAAACTTTTCAGCTATTGTTACCCTCAGCTGCACTATTGTAACATACTCCTCTCCAGAGCTAAACACTGGCATTAATTTGATATTCTTCTAGAGTTATTTTAAAATGTATATCTGTGCAAAATATTATCACTATCAATATCATTTTCTCCTTCTTAAAAAATAGTAGAATTTTTAGTTGGACACAAGGCTACAAGGATGAAAACTGCACTTCCTCAGGCCCCTTACGGCTATGTATGGCTAGGTGGGATATAAACAGAAGGACTATGTTGGTGTTTTGGGAACTTGCTCTGATATAAGTCTTTGACTTCTGTTTCTCCATCCTGCTGCCTGCACAGTGGATGGTAGCTCGGACCAAGGTCAAAGCCATCAACCTAGCATCATGGATAGAGATCGAAGTAAACACCTGAGCATGTCATAGAGTAGAGCCTTCATACCAGTCCTGGCGTGCCTGCCTCTTGGCATTGACAGGGAAAGATAAACCTTTTTTAAAAAAAATGAAGAAGAAATAAAGATGTCCTCAATTCTATGAAGGCTGATAGAGGTAAGGAAGTTGGAGAAGAGTTTGAGACTAGCAGAGGCTGGCTCATGAAGTTAAAGGAAAAAAAGCTATCTTCATATATAAAAATGCAAGGTGATGCAGCACATACTAACATAAAAGCCACACCACATTATCCAGAAAACAACAGATTTTCAATGAAGACAAAACACTTATCCTGGAAGAAGCAGCCATCTAAGACTTTCATAGCTAGAGAGTAGAAGTCAATGTCTGACTTCAAAGCTTCAAAGGACAGGTTGACTCTCTTGTTAGGGGCTAATGCAACTGGTGACTAAGTTGAAGCCAATGTTTGTTTACCATTATAAAACTTCTGGAACCCTTAAGAATTATGCTAAACCTACTCTGGCTGTGTTCTGTAAATGGAACACAACAAACCCTGGAAGACAGCACATCCGTTTACAATATAGATTCCTAACATTTTAAGCCCACTGTTGAGACCTACTTCCCAGAAGATTCCTTTCAAAATAATACTGCTTGTTGGCAATACACCTAGCCACTCAACAGTTCTGATGGAGATGTACAATGAGATTGATGTTGTTTTCATACCTGCTAACACAACATCCATTCTGCAGTTAATGAATCAAAGAGTAATTTTGACTGTCAAGTCTTATGATTTAAGAAATACATTTTGTAAGGCTATAGCTGCCACAGACAGTGGTTTCTCTGATGGATCTGGGCAAAGTAAATTGAAAACCTTATATCTCCTTCCCCGTATGCCTGCTTATGGTCACAGACACCAATATCTAAGTCCTGGAGAACCAAGTTGGAAATCTTGATGCCAGTATAGATTCTTCACTGTTCTCAATCATTCACATATTTACTATTTACTTTTAGATTATGTGTGTAACTACCTCTTCCCTAGTTGACATTACTACTTTTCCCAGATACTGACGTTTTCCAGAAGGATCCTAATATGTCTTTTTGCCTTCACTCTTACTCATTTCTCAAACTATTCTGTAGTCAGAGTAAATAAAAACACAAGTTTAATATGAATGGCTGTCTCCCTTTAGATTAAAAGCACTCTGTGGCCCTAAATCATTCAGATCAACTTTTAAAGCAAACTCACAGTTCAATAAATAAAACAAAGATAGTATCACAGTAGTTTGTAGTCTTTAGTTTCCTTAACACAAAGTGTCAACTCTCTCCCACATGTTAAAAATATCCTGATGCTTTATTAAATAGTTTTAACACATGTACACATCCTTAAACAATACAACAGATTATTACTTGTTGAATATTACTAAAAATAAAATCTCAATGCATGTGTCATTTTGTAAATGACCTTCTCACAGAATTGCATAAGATTCACGTGTTTTTGCATGTAGCTATTGCGCGTTTATTTTATTATATAATTTTTATTGGGGCTTCCCAGGTGGCGCTACTGGTAAAGAACCCGCCTGCCAAAGCAGGACATTTGAGACGTGGGTTCGATACCTGGATCAGGAAGATCCTCTGAAGAAAGACATTGCAACTCACTCCAGTATTCTTGCCTGGAGACTCACATGCACAGAAGAGCCTGGTGGGCTACAGTCCATGAGGTCACAAAGAGTTGAACACAACTGAAGTGATGTAGCATGCACAAAGACTTAAAAGAAAGAAAAAAAAATCATTTTTCCCTTCATGGATCACAGTCTTGTTGTAGCGAAGGGGCTTGCATAATTCAATGAAGTTATGAGCCATGTTATGCAGGGTCACCTAAGACAGACAGGTCATAATGGAGAGTTCTGGCAAAACATGGTCCACTAGAGGAGAAAATGGCATCCCATTCTAGTATTTTTGTCTGAAGAACCCCACAAACAGTATGAAAAGGCAAAAATTAAAAAAAAATATGACACAAGAAGATGAACCCCCCAGGTGGGAAGGTGTCCAATATGCTACTGGCGAAGAGCAAAGGGTAATTACTAATAGCTTCAGAAAGAAGAAAGCAGCTGGGCCAATGTGGACATGATGCTTAGTTGTGGATGTGTCTGGTGGTAAAAGTAAAGTCTGTTGCTGTAAAGAACAATATTGCATAGGAACCTGGAATGTTAGGTCCATGAATCAATCAAGGTAAATTGGAGGTGGTCAAACAGGTGACAGCAAGAGTGAACATCCACATCTTAGGAATCAATGAACTGAAATGGATGAGAATGGGCAAATTTAATTAAGATTACTGCTATATATACTCTTGTGGGCAAGAATCCCTTAGAAGAAATGGAGCCACTCATGGACAACAAAAGAGTCTGAAATGCAGTACTTGGTTGCAATCCCAAAAAAGAATGAGTTCATTCATTTCCAAGGCAAACCATTCAATATCAGGGTAATTCAAGTGTAAGTAGTGATGGATTTTATTGTCTTGGGTTCCAAAGTCACTGTGAATGGTGACTGCAGCCACGAAATTAAAAGACACTTGCTTCTTGGAAGGAAAGCTATGACAAACCTAGACAGCATATTAAAAAGCAGAGACATTACTTTGTCAACAGAGGTACATCTAGGCAAAGATATGGTTTTTCCAGTGGTCATGTATGGATGTGGGAGTTGGAGTATAAAGAAAGCTGAGCACTGAAGAATTGATGCTTTTGAACTGTGGTGCTGGAGTAGACTCTGATTCCTTTGGAGAGTAAGGAGATCAAACCAGTCAATCCTAAAGGAAATCAACCATGAATAGTTGATGCTGAAGCTGAGGTTCCAATATTTTTGCCACCTGATGTGAAAAACTGACTCATTGGAAAAGACTCTGATGCTTGGAAAGATAGAAGGCAGGAGGAGAAACAGAGAAGGAAGATGGTTGGATGGCATCACTGACTCAATGGACATGAGTTTGAGCAAACTCTTGGAGATAGTGAAAGACAGGGAAGCATGGCATGCTGCAGTTCATGGGGTCACAAAGAGCTGGACATGACTGAGTGACTGAACAGCTGAACACAACTGAAACCACTGGGTCAACAAAAATAATTTTACATTGGATTGCATGCGCGTATGCATGCTAAGTTGCTTCAGTTGTGTCCGAATCTTTGTGACCCTATGTACCGCCTGTCCATGGGATTCTCCAGGCAGGAATACTGGAGTGGGTTGCCATGCCCTCCTCCAGGGGCATCTTCCTGACCCAGGGATCAAATTCACATCTCCTGCGGCTCCTGCATTGCAGGCAGATTCTTTAACGCTGAGCCACCAGGGAAGCCCACGTTGGATTACAACCCATAGTAAAAAATAAACACCAGTGAATACATACAGATATAAAGAAATGACTTAATAACACTGGGAGACTGTTGTGAAGCACAGAGAGCTCAGCCTGATCTTCTGTGGTGACTTAGATGGGTGGGGTCGGGTTGGGGCTGCAACCATGATAACTTACTTCCAACAAGTCCATATGGAAAGGGAAATGAAAGAGTGACTTTACAGTGGAGATTCCTGACAAACTCCACCTCAATCAAGTGATCAAGTTTAATATGCACAGTTATGTCATGTCAATATTATATGATAATGTCATGCTGACATGTATTATATAATGAGGCTGACACTTCTTCTCTGTAAGCTTCCTATCTTCCCTAAAGATAGCCACAGCATGCAATTAGGAGGAAAACATCAGTGAGATCACAGTCAATTGACATTCACAGCACTCATCAAAACTGTTAAAAGTCATCAGAAACAAGAAAGTCTAAGAAACTATTACAGCAATAGGAGGCAAAGAAGATATTATAACTAAATTATGTATTTATTATGAGTATGTTTGTGTGTGTGTGTGAATGTATAGATGTATAATCATGGTAATAGTGGTGTTCCAACAGTAACCTTTTCTTTCATTTGCAATTGGTGACTGTGTATGAATACTCATTGGAAGGACAGATGCTGAAGCTGGGAAAGAGTGAAGCCAGGAGAAAAGTGTGACAGAGGACGAGATGGTTGGAAGGTATCACCGATTCAATGGACAGAACTTGGACAAACTCTGGGGGATGGTGAGGGACAGGAAGCCTGGCGTGCTGCAGTTCATGAGGTCACAAAGAGTAGGACATGACTTGGTGACTGAACAACAACAGCAATAGATGTGTACTTAGATAATGAAACAGCAATATAGAAATTTAAAAGGATAAATTCCTCACAATATATAAATCTTCTGCATTTATCTGAATTCACACATCACTTCTATTTCTCTAGTCAGTAAGGAATTATCTGGCAATTTTAAACAACTTTGCTTTCATAGCATGAAAGGTTGAATTATACATGCGATTTCTATTTAAATTCTCCCTTAGAAAAGGTTCAAAAGATGCTTGAAATATTCCATTTATGTCTATCATATCATTATTAAAGGGAAAATTTAATAACAGGTTTAATAAAATTTGCCTGCCTCTTTTTTTCTTACTCTATTTTTTGTAGGAAAGCATAGAGATGGGAAGGAAGGAGGAAAAGGGGGAGGGAGGTGGTGAAGAAGGAGGAAAAAATCATAATTCCTTACTCAAAGTCTTCTAAATATTGGCATTCCCTCTTTGTATTCTATATTATTATGAAGATTTTCAATGAATTATTTATGTTTATTATAAAGAAAATGAGACATCGTAATTTAGGTGACTTATAAGGAACAATTTGAAAGATGCTTTTTCCATAGAGCTAAATGGTGGCATCTTATATATAAGAAATATAATAAGGCTTACTTTCAAAGATAATATTAAAATGTTAAACATTCAAACTAGACAAAGCAAATAAATCACAAACTCTTAATACCACCATAGTATAGTGTTCTCAAGATAATTTATAGAGGATTGAAGGGTATTTTCTCAATCTCTTGCTTTCTTCACGCTTGAATTCTTCACTTTTCTATCACTAATTTTAATAGTTATAAAGTCTCTTGACTTTAAATGTACCTACACACCCATGATTAGACAGAAGTAAAATGCTAAGAACTTTTTTCCCTTGTCTGATCAAGACCAGTAATAACTGTCAAAAACTAGTTCACATCACTCTAATCTTTGTATGATTAATTGCATCTAAGTCATTGAATATTTTTATGTTCCTTCAGTTCAGTTCAGTTCAGTTCAGTCGCTCAGTCGTGTCCAACTCTTTGTGACCCCATGAATCGCAGCACACCAGGCCTCCCTGTCCATCACCAACTCCCGGAGTTTACTCAAACTCATGTCCATCGAGTCGCTGATGCCATCCAGCCATCTCATCCTCTGTCGTCCCCTTCTCCTCCTGCCCCCAATCCTGCCCAGCATCAGGGTCTTTTCCAATGAGTCAACTCTTCGCATGAGGTGGCCAAAGTATTGGAGTTTCAGCTTCAGCATCAGTCCTTCCAATAAACACCCAGGACTGATCTCCTTTAGGATGGACTGGTTGGATCTCCTTGCAGTCCAAGTAGTCATCATTAAAATAGAAATTTGACGATAAAAAGAACTGACCTCCATTTTGTATCTTAATTAAAATTTCAGTATAAACTTTAAAAAATGTATGCTAGAGGTGGAAGGAGTGAAAGTTCATATGGATTTCAAAAACAGAAATAATTAAGTCATTTTGTTCAATGGAAATATGTGTCCATGTCACAAACATCCTACAAGGTCACATAGTCACTGTCCTTGCTCACATCAGAGCACAAATTTCCAGATTTCCTGTCTAATGTTCTATGGTTATACTAAGCTGCCATTGTGTTATCTACATCAGTAGACCTACATTAGATTTTGTAGTATCATATCTTCTGATCATATATTTGTTGTAGAAAAAAAAAATGTGAGTAATATGTCTGTGCAGCCAAATACCTAGTTACTTATGTGTTTCTGTAGGAAATGACAAAGCGAGGTTTAGCATTTGAATGGAGAATAAATATCTAAAATTAAATCTTATACCTTACATTATATTGCTGGTATTGTAACATATATTAAAACATAATAAAGCATGATTTTATAATTGGCATATGGAAATTCCCATTGTAACAAAATTGCAAGATGATAGCCATGCTTTTTATGGGATATATTTATAAATCTTTCATCCTGCATGTGTTCAAAATCTTAACTACTTTATTTTGATGTGCCCTTCCCTGTCATTTTTCTGTGATCTGTTTCATTCATCTCTCTTATTAGCATCTATGCTCTTTCACACATACTGCCTTTCTTATCTGCTGACATGCATTTTATTGTACATGTCTACATACACTGAGTCATTTTTTTAATATACATGAAAACGAGATCAACTCCAATAATTATCTCTATCCAAAAAACTCTTAAGCATATTTCCATATAGAGACACTAAATCAGTTTCACAAAACAACCTTTATACAGAATGGCTTTTATTTCACCAAAGTGAACCTTCAAGCTAGAATATTTCACCAAAGTAAAACTTCAAGGTAGAATATTTGACCAAAGTGAACCTGCATGCTAGAATAAATACCTTAATATTTGTTTAATATTTTAAGAGAGAGAAAGTGGACAAGATTTAAATGTCTGGGTAATATCAATAAATAGGAGTAAAATGAGTATTTTTAATGATTCTTTATGTGTATGCTTTAAGTGTATTTTAAACACAAAATCTTTATAAAGAAAGGATAACTTCTCCAATTTTTTTTCAGTCATAGAATGTGTGGTACTTCGATGAAAAATAAAAGTGAAACTAATACTTTTTCTCTTTTAGTACTATGGTTATCTCTTTCTTTGATTTTCTTTACAAGAATATTACACAGAACCATTGAGTTGGAAATATTGCTTGACAAGCATAGAGAAAAAAATAAGATACCATTGCAAATGAAACTCAATATATACTCAAAAGTAATTCTAAAATAATTCATTTTTATAATAATTTTTTCAAATGCTTTTTAACTATGAGTAATCAGATGTTTTCTAGAGAAACAGACAAAATTAAAGGCATAAAGGCTCAAAAATATCCCAGTTTAAAAAAAAAAAAAGAGGCTGTACAGAGGTCTATGGCCTCATATTATGTCACACAATAATTTTCTGTTATACTAAAATTGATTATCATATTTTTCAAATAAATAATAGATATTCATTGAGTTTCCTCACTGAGGCTAGCACCATGAGAAGTTTACATGACTTCTGAAGTTATATTCTAATAACATTTTATATCCTAGAATCTTACTAGTAAATTAAATAGTGGGTTGCCATGCCCCTGTCCAGGGGATCTTCCTGACCCAGGGATCAAACCCATATCTATTGCAGCTCCTGCATTGCAGGTGGCTTCTTTACTGCTGAGCCACTGGGGAAGCAGTCTAATTAGTTTAAAGATTATTAGTAAGATTCCTACTGGCAATAATCAAATTTGCAATACTAGTATGACATAAGATTTCTAAAAGCAAAGTCATATGACCAGGCACGGCTGGAAATGTGATTTTTGTCAGTTGTGTGGTTCAAAGAATGGTGTTGATTTGTCATACTAGAGATTTAGCAATTCAAGATCATACACACTTGATGGACACAAAGCCTAAAGCCATGTCACTTGCATGTTGATTTCTTGGCCTGAAACTTTTTGATTTAACCTATGAATTAATAAAGTCTGACCACAGTTGATACAGATTTGACATCAGTAATTAAAGTTTGAAAAAGATGTGGTTAAAAATAAATTATAATAGAAAAATATTCCATTCTTTTTCACAGGCTGCTATGTTACAGGTAAAATCCATTTTCTTAGGTAGTAACAGTTTAAAATATATTTTAATAATAAAATGAATGTCTGCCCCTTTTGCAATTGTATGTTCATGATGTTTTATACTCATCATTTAAAAAAATGAGAAAATAAATCCTAATTTCAAGTAAAAAAATACATTTTCTACAATATATATAGCATCTATTTAGGCTTATCCTTTGCCAAAAATGGTCTTAGTTATATTTCTAGTCACAATAAAAATAAATACTTCACATTCTATTATGTAAAGCATTATATATTTTAGAATGTATTCATATAAAAGCTAGAAGAATTATAAATTTATAATACAGTAATACTTATAAAATATCAAATATATAAGTGGAGTTCAAAACTACTACTTCCACTATATTTCTGATTTAGAGACATAGTGATCAATTATTTGGGAATATACAATCATAGGAAGATTAATATATTATGTTATCAATTAAATTATAACAATCAGTGCTTATTTTTAATACATCCCATTTTGAAACAGTTTCAACAGTGTTAAAACCACAGTTACCACCAGGAGCAGAAAATCCCATTCTATCTACACACTTCACTGTAGCTTTGGTGCCGTTTAATACTGTCTTTTTCCCTCTATTACTTTCAGTCTAAACCAGTTATATTATTTCCCTCAGTTGAACATATATTGACCAGTTGCTAAAGTCAATTGACAAGTCAGCTTAATAATATCGGTCTAACAACTAGTTAGTGACTATTTTCTGGTCATAAAAAATTATACAATTTGGTTTTTGTTGATAGAGTGTTTTTCCAGAGACTAAGTTAGAACACACAAATGATCTAAACTGAAATACTTAAATGTGTAGACTGAAAAATCTAAATAAAAAGCTTCAAGGTTAATTTCATTTCTCATTACATAAATATTCAGATTTAAGTAGGGTTTGTGACCACAATAATTCCCCTATTAGCCACTCCAGGAATATATTAAGGGTCAAGTCAAAAGCAGCCAATGTTATTTCTGAAAACTAGTGTCACTTACTGGAGAAGGAAATGGCAACCCACTCCAGTGTTCTTGCCTGGAGAATCCCAGGGACGGGGGAGTCTGGCGGGCTGCCGGAGTCTGGTGGGCTGCCGTCTATGGGGTCGCACAGAGTCGGACACGGCTGAAGCGACTTAGCAGCAGCAGCAGCAGCAGTATCACTTAAGGGAGGATGTATCATATATTGTTTTAAAGGAGAGTGTGCAACACAAACTAGAATAGATCCAAACCAACTTTGTCTTTTGTCCTCTGCTTTTCATATATCAAGAATGGAAAAATATTGCTGGCTTAGCTGTGTTCTCAATACTATTCAGTGTGTTCATACACCAAGTACCACTATATTCAGAGGTAAAAGGAAAGGTCCATTTCTTAGACATTCCCTCAAGCTTTCCAAAACCAGGATGTAGACACACTTTTCTAAACCCTGATTTGCTCATCTAGCAATATATTATGAAAATAGTCTCCAAGTTTCCTTTTAATAATAATGACTAGTAATAGATAGAAGACTCATGAGAATCCCTTGGACTGCAAGGAGATCCAACCAGTCCATCCTAAAGGAGATCAGTCCTGGGTGTTCAGTGGAAGGACTGATGCTGAAGTTGAAACACTAGTACTTTGGCCACCTCATAGGAAGAGTTGACTCATTGGAAAAGACCCTGATGCTGGGAAGGATTGGAGGCAGGAGGAGAAGGGGGCGACAGAAGATGAGATGGCTGGATGGCATCAGCGACTTGATGGACATGAGTTTGAGTAAACTCCGGGAGTTGGTGATGGACAGGGAGGACTGGTGTGCTGCGATTCATGGGGTCACAAAGAGTCGGACACGACTGAGTTACTGAACTGAACTGAATAGATCAGTCTGCTTAATGACTACATAGTAGTCCGAGGAAAAGAAGTGGCATACTTTAACATAGCTTTCCCCATATTGATTATGTTTATGAAAAAAAATTTCAATAAATCCTCCTATATATGTATCCTGGTTAAAAAAAATGCTATGTATTACATCCTCTAGAATGAGATTGATGAGCTGCATTTTTAATTTTAATATATTTTTCACATTGCTTTCTAAAACAGCTACTAACTCACCCAGCAATGTATAATAACATTTTCCCCCCTCACTCCTTCCAAAAATATATACTATATAGAGTATATTATGTGATTTTTATTAATATCAAGTAATATGTCATGGTTGCTCTAATTCTTATCCCTATAGTCAATAAGTTAGGCTATGGTTCCAAGTTTGTGCTGACTATTTCATTTTGATTTACATTAAAAGTTCTCTTAACATATCTTGTCAAATACTCTGCTAGATTTAGCTTTCCTTCTTGTCACTATTTAAGTGCTCTTTATAGTATAAATACCCAAACTTTGTCATCTCTATTGCAATAAAGTTTCAACATTTGTCTCTTGATTTCTTATGTATACACAAAATTTTAAAATATACCTTTTATTTATTTATCATCCTAATCAGGGCTTCCCAGCTGGCTCAGTGGTAAAGAACTCACCAGCCAATGCAGGAGATGCAAGACGCTTAGGTTCGATCCCTGTGTCAGGAAGATTCCCTGGAAGAGGAAATGGCAACCCACTCCAGTATTTTTGCCTGAAAAGTCCGATGAACAGAGAACGGGCCACAGTGCATGGGGTCACAAAGAGTTGGATACAGCTGAGCATGCATGCACCCATGGCGTGGCAATATTCTAATTAATCAATGTGATGACTCACTCATCCTCCCATTCTTCTTATATATTTTGAAAATAATAGAGAATGCATCTCCTTTTCCAAGGTCATTTCATACCAAGGTATAAAACTTGTCAGATACCCTGAAAGGTTGACTATTTGTTCACTCTAGGAATGTATCTAAAGGTCAAACAGATGTTGACTCTAATTAAACATGTTATTAGATATGATTAGGCCATTATCTGCATCAGAGATAAGAAAAATAAGTTTTCAAATGTGCCTCTGATTACTGTTTTATCCATCAATCACAAAAATGTCTTATCCATCTGATGTTACTCTGTCTTCAATCTAGGAAAAGGCTCTAAGTGTCTCACATTGCACATGAAATTATGGTTTCTTTAATCTACCTGCTTCTTCATTTTCAAAAGGTCAGTTGAATGATCTCAGAGATGATACAACTGTATTCAAAGAGATCAATTAGTACAAAAATTTTTTAAGTATGTTTAATTTTTCACAGTCTCTGTAAACATAAATTTGCTAAAATCTATATGATCATCATTTCTCACAGAAATGATCATGTCAATAGCATTTAGCTATTTTTTTTCTGTATTTGCATAATGAAATTCAATTTTTGGCATAAATCACTACAATTATTATTTGGTTAAATATACCTAAAAGTAAAGAGTTGTGTTTCAATAAAGAAATACAGGCACAGTTTTAAAATATATGTTATCAACATGTACTACCAAGACTGTGATGCTATATATAAGACAGAATTATGCATGAAAAATTTACATACAGTGACCCAATATAAACAAAGTGTTAATAAATATATTAATCACAATAAATCTGGAAATTGTAAAATCCAGGAAAATAATAATTATATAATATAAAATATATATCTAAATGTAATATGGTATATGATTTGCCATATTCAAGATAAAAGTAATATTGTGGATAGGAAGTAAGAATGACTGAATTCTTTAATGCATATGCACAAAATGCATACAAATATGTTATATGCATCTACCTAATGTAAATATATAAGATATATATGAAATATACTATAGCTTTTATGTATTATATATAATTATAAATACTCATATGTACATATCTAGAACACATCATATATATTAGCTATTATATATGATATATATCATTTAAATAGATTGCTTAAATGTTGTACTTTAAGAAATAAAGTAAGAATTAAATATAAATAGTGTATTAAGATTTAAACTAATCATTCATTGAGCATCATTAATGTGCTAATATTAATAAAACACAGAAAGTCATCCAAGAATTACTTTCATGCATGAGCATGTATGACATGTTTCTAATAAAGAATAATAATTTTCTTTCTCAACTAACAGATTAGCTGTAACAATTCATATGAATAATTATATGTCATATTATAATGACTTATTCTTAAAAATAGTTCTTATTGAAAATATAAAATAACTGAAATACATTCAGATACTTCAACATCTAAAATTTAAAATAAGTTCTTATTTGAGGACATTTGAAATAATGACTGATAATTGTCTTATAAAGCTTCAGGATACATTAATTTTTAAAGAGACTGTACAATGTAAATATGTATTCAATAATCTTCAAATACTTAAGAGCTATAAAACAGAAATTTAACTCCCTTTTTAATTAGTTATATTAGCAGGGATTTATCATATCAAAAATAGGTATAATTTAACATTTCATTCTCTGTTTTCACAAAACCAGAGCATCTATTTTAAAAATATGATACAGTTATATTTCAAAACCAGTGGAATATTTCTCTCGGATCTCTGGACCAGAAACAAAGTTAAGGGCATCAGTGTCACTTTGGGAACAGTTCTGTCAAAAGGACAGTGGAAAGAAAGGTGAAAACAGCTAACGCCAGTTCCAGTCAAGTTTAATCTTATGCAAGCAGAATTCAATCAGATCAACACTGTGTTTCCGAAGTTGTCACTCAGGTAAATTCTCTAATTTAAAACTGAATTGAGATACTCAAAAAGACTCCTGGTGATGTCAATTCAATGTTTATATTCATGGTTAGCTTTTAATACACAGACAGGTTTTTCCATTAAATATGAAGGTTTTATAGATGATGTTTGTTGAAACCATTTTTTAATATCTAAAAGCATCTGAAAGGTGGTACATATACACATACTAGTGTTGGGCTTAGAAACTATACATACTTAAATTGAATAAGCACCCATTATTAACATGGTACTGTGTGTGTGTTTCCATTTATCACAGTTAATCCATTTTAATATATTCTATGCATCATTATATGAGCAGATGAGGAGGCCATGGTTCAGAGAGATTTGAGTAACCTTCCCAATGTCACACAGTTTGTAAGAGCCAAGATGAGAATTTAAATCCTCTGCCTACCTGCAACATTCTAGCTTTTTTCTTTTCTGAAAATCCACAAATTCTGAAAATAGAAAGCTGCTACTCATTGGTGACAATATGTCTATGACAAGATAAAAAGCTTCCATTTATTTATTTTTTAAAATATATTAAGCCTTCATATAAGTTTCTGATTGTCTCTCTCCCAGATCTCAGACATAGATTAATTAGCACACTAACTTATATGCATTTCCCACATGTTGAGTCATTTCAATTTGTATCACTTTTCCTATTTAGAAGTCTCCTTCATGTGAAATAATTTTTAAATATGTATCTATATTTAAATGTGTAAATGGTTCATTCATTTGTACAAGCAAAACACAAAAATGGTATTTCACTTATAGGCTTTATTATATACATTTAGATTTTATGACACTATTCTTTCACTAGTATTTGTCCAGGATATATATAGCTAAGGTATCCAAAGCATAAATCCTCTTGTGCACCTACTAACTTTAAGATAAATTCTATTAGCAGAAAATATGTTTCATTTATGAAACCCTCAAACCATCTACAAGTGGCACTCACATATACCCACATCTTGAAATGATTGTAGGAATAAAAAACAGGACTTAAATACAGAGCACTAGAAATTTGTGTAAAAGCAAAACTAGGTGCTTCTACAGCATTAGGGTGATGATGTGAGTAAGAATACAAAATGACTTTTTGGAGAATCTGATAAATGGGCTCTGATTGCTCATCACACTTTACCTGGAAGATTACAGAGTAACTAGGTTACTTCTGAGGTCCTTCTGGGAACACCCTTCATGGATTCTTTTTTCATATGCTATAACACAGTTTATTCCATTCCTTTATTACATGACTCAATTTTCAAACTATTTCTCAATAGTAACGATTACTAGTTAATAAAACTGAGAAATGAAATTCTTGTCACTTGTTAACACTGTTTTGTCTTCTTAATCCATAACTTAGGACAACTGACTATGAATGATTCTATTTTATAAAAGTTCATCTTTCAATGTCATAATTGGGGGCATACTATTAAGTAACATACTTTTAAAGAAGCAATACTTAGAAGATGATAAAAAAACAAAATTCTCGAGATGTAAAACTGAAGGAAATCTTGGCAACATATCTTCTATTATTCATATAAAAAAATGAAGAAATCAAGATGCTGGAATTCCTTAGAGTCTTACAGCCAGATTGGAAATTTTGGCATAGTACTGTCCATATTATTTATTCTTATAAGCCTATATTATAAAATGTAAATTTTACATTACAAATTACAAATTTTATATTATAAATAATGAAGCTTTTTACTATGATTGTATTTTGGGAAAAAATATTTTAGCCAAAATACTAAGATCATCACTTAAAAGAGGAACTGCTTTACATTTTGTCAGGAAGGCAGGTATGACTTTTTTCACTGTTTCTGATGATAAAATAATGTAGTTCCTCAAGAAGGTAAATTTACAAAGCACAATATTTATGAATGATGCACCAACTTAAGAAAGATACGAAGTTTTGTGATTGTGAAACATTATTTGAGATAAAGTTCTTTTATAATTAGAAATTATAAGAATCAAAGGTAGTCCATAGTTATGCCAATTGTTTCCTTTACATCTGTAGAGTCTTGAAGATAGGTGTCTCCAAAAATTGTATGAGAATTACATTAGATGATATATGTCTAATGTGGTGGAAATTAAGTGCCTTTGGAGCTCCTCTAGAGAAATTACTAAAAAGACTAAGGAATCATAATATAGAATATTTCATTCTACTTTTGAGGATTTATTCCAAGGCTTAGAATCATCTTGAATTTATCTGGATTCTTCCAATACGAGAAGAAGACATGAAAAATGAGATCTTCTGGTATTGTTCACATATATTACCACATAAAACTCAGAGAATAAGTGAAAAAGTGAAAATGAAAGTGGAAGTTGATCAGTCACGTCCTGCTCTTTGCGACCCTTTGGACTGGAGGCCATCAGGCTACTCTGTCCATGGAAAAAAATAAGTGATTCAAAACAAATACAAGCAGAAAATGTATTTGCAGAAATCATAAATGGAATACAAATACTGATATTTTTGAGAAAGCTGAATAGGATCAAATCAACACATTTTCCCATGGATCCATAGATTTCTTTTGAATAAGTAAAATCACTAATAGTTGACAGAGCCATAATGATGCTATCAACAGAAAGTGAGCAATGCATGAGACATTTACTAAATGCCTCAATATTTGTTATACTGATTCAGGATATTAATAATCAATATTCATTACTCAGGGGGGGTGGGGAGAGGGTGAGATGTATGGAGAGAGTAACATGGAAATTTATATTACCATATTTAAATATATAGCCAATGGGAATTTGCTGTAATACTCAGGGAACTCAAACAGGGACTCTGTATCAATCTAGAGGGGTGGGATGGGGGAAAGAGATGGAGGGAAGTTCAAGAGAGGGGACATGTATATACCTATGGCTGATTCATGTTGATGTTTGACAGAAAACAACACAATTCTGTAAAGCAATTATCCTTCAATTAAAAAAAATAAAGAAATTTAAAAAATCAATGTATATTTGTATCCTATGAGTATCCTAGACTTAATATGTAACCCCCTCAAATATATCAATATAATATCTTATCATCAGTGATGCAAGAAAAAATCAAAATTTTAAGACTAAAATTACTCATGGGCTAATTTTTAAGGTAATATGATTTATTCAGAGACAATTCAACAACTTTCAGTGAAGTAGGGTTTTCCACTTCAGATTTAAATTCAAACTTAATGGACGTTAAATGCACAGTTTAAGAGTAAATGCAACTGTGATACCTAAACATGAACCTGATGATTTTGAGAATATCCAAAACATCATTATAGTCTCCTGGGTAAAATTTCTGCAAAGTAGAATGGAAACGCAATAGCTACTTAGTTAGCTGAACCTAATTATTGTGTCATTGCTTCTCTGAAGAAAGACTCTGAAGTGAATGAGGTAGCAGCGAGGGAAACACAGCAAATGAAGCCACAAAGTCCCAAGTTATAATCTGGTCTCCAGCACCATTAAAGGAAGGAATTTCCTGGCTCACGTACTTCATAATTATGGTTTCTGGAGTGATAACATCCCTTATGTAGAGACATAAATTCAGGATATTATAACTTGATAGAAGCAGTTGCCTGGAATTTAACATGGGTGAGGGATTGGTCTAAGCACTTCTAACGTCTGTAACAGCTCTGTAGACAGGTACTATAGTAATCACCACCGTACAGGTGAATAAAATGAATCACTAAGCAATTAAGTGATCTGCCCAAGGTAACACAGGTGTCAAAGTCAGGATTTGAATTCACTGTGACTAGCTCTAAGGCCAAGACCTTAAAACATTATGAATATCATCTCTATTTAGATAGAAGGTAATAAATATCATTATTTAATCACTGTAACAGCAAATTAAAGTGGAGATCTCAAATTTTCTGGCTATCTCAAAGACAAACAAAACAATAATTCTTTGCATGGAATAAACATAAAAAGAATGGCTAAAAAGAATACTGTAATTGGCCATACCTCTCTCCTCCCACCCCCCACCATCCCTCTCCTCCTCTTCTAGTTGAACTGAGTCCTAACTAGAATAGTCAGAGACTTTATTCCTTCAATAGAGGATTCATGTATTTTAACCTTAAAATCTCCCATTTATTTTATAAAGCAACTGCTACCTATTAAGGACAAGGAATACATTTTAATTGGTTTTTTTTTTTTTAATGAAAAGAAAATCTGCTTGAGTCACCTAGTTACCTAGAAAGACTTGATATTTTTTTGCTTCTGAGTCACATTTCTATATTTACTCTGGTAGTGTATTTCCATAAATATTAAAATAGCACTGCTCTATGGAAACAATTTTTTTGTCACTTCCCCAAGGTGGACAATTGTCTAATGGTAATTTTGATATTCATGCCTTTATTCCACTAGGTTCATAACAAAGTTATGGTTGTACAGAGTTTGGCACAAGTATGGTGGTTTTCTCATCCTGCTATACTTCTTGGGGTTTAATATACCAATACAAGGATACAGAAAAGGGATATTTCACAAACTGAGCAAGGGTGGAGGCAATCTCTGAAAGTGAAAGTGTTGGTCACTCAGTCGTGTCTGACTCTTTGTGACCCCATGACTATAGCCCGCCAGGCTCCCCTGTCCATGGAATTCTCCAAACAAGAAAACTGGAGTGGGTAGCCATAGTCTTCTACAGGGGATCTACCCGACCTGGGATCAAACCCAGGTCTCCAACACTGCAGGCAGATAATGTACCATCTGAGCTATTAGGGAAGCCCCCCACTTAGCCTGGTAACTAGGACAAAAATAACGTGTCCAATCCCGATATCTTAAAACTATAAAGGAATTGAAAGACTCCCTGATATCTTAAAACTATAATGGAATTGAAAGACTTGAAGATGGAATCAAATGAATAATAAATCAGAGTTGATGATTTAGAAGAGACTCACTCAATAAAGAGGGAAAACAAAGTATTAAATCAAAACTGGAAGGGACCAAAACAGGGACATTTGCTTTTCTGAAGAGCCCCTGGGAAAGGAGCACCCATGGTAATGGCATCCCACTGAGGATTAAAGATTTTACGGCTTTTGAGGAGCTGGGGTGATGCCCTGAACATGATAAACAGGTGGCACAACTATTACTTCTCTAAACCTCACTTTCCTGTGGAACATGCATAATTTTCAAGCTTCAGTAAAATCCTTCTGTGAAATCCTGAATTCAAAGACAACATTTGCCTAAATGTGTGTGTGTTTGTGCATCTTACACAAATAAGATCACTGATGAAAAGTGTGCTACCCTTCCATTCCACTTGGTATTAGGCTGTAGTGCTTTGGAGTACTGCTAGTAGGAAGAAGCTGGGATTTTAGCCAATGGAGTATTAATGGCACAAATAATCATCTAATTCTTGGTGTCTGAATATATTTCCAATAATGACTTATGATCATTCAAGATAAAAGAGAATTGGCAATGTAGTAAAAATATTCTGTTCTAAAAATGTGTGGTTTTTATGAAGAAAACCCTGAAACATATTGTAGAGTTCAGGAGTGGGATGTCAACTAAGGGTAGTAGGAATCATTTTGAGGGTATTGGTATGTCTTTGAAGAAAACTGTATACTTCTGTCTCACCCAACCTCTGCCACGATCCCATACAGTGACATGGACTTGATTTATCCCCATAATTATCATAATCTATTAAGGCTATAGGTGACCGTATATCCCTCAGCATGGACATTATAGTTAGAAGGACATGACCCAGATATTCTCACTGTGTTTGTCAAATCTTACTACTGCCCAGGTTGTCTTTTCCAAATACTCAAGTCTTTGTATCATATGGAGCTTTTACTTCCACTATGAACTAATTTTGATTCTATGTGATTCTGGAAAAAAGGGAACAAATGTATATAAAAATATAGATCAGCATTTTCAAACATATAATTTTTATAAAAGGAGAAAACAGTAGTGAGCTTGGAAAACATATAATGTACTCTTATTAGTTCTCCATCCTTCCATCAATATCATCTGCCTTTTCTAATTTATAAACATAGAAAAAACAGGTAATTTACTCAGCCTGGCTCCATATTTAGTGATATATCTGAGATAGAGAATACAGCCATAACTAAAATAAGCAGACCTCTACAAAATTTGACCCGTTAGAATAGCTTATGTATTCCCTGTAATTTATTTTTCTATCTATGGTGCTGGTAAGTCAAAAAAGAGGGTTTAAAAAATTCTTTTTATTTTATTTGGAAGAGAGGTCAGCCACCACTTTTGTACTCTTTTTCTAGATAATGGCATGATCCCTGTTACAGTCATGGATGAGGGCTATGCAGCCACAGCTAACTAGAGGGTTAGGAGCAGGAACACATTTGCTCATTCTTGGTAATTGACTAGTTCCTTTTTCTCTGACATTGGTGAGCTTGTCTTCGATAAACATTTATTCTCAATGCAGTGGGAAGCCCTGAAAATTTTTGTTTTTAGAGAGAAATAATTAAGGCCTGCAAGATATCTCTACCACACTGGACTTTTTTTAAGAGCAAGTGACTAAGAAAACAAGAACTGCTCTAGGGGACAAAGGGAAAAAAAAAAAACTACAAAACTTTTGGCAGACAGTGGTGGCTATTTTAGCTTCACTGAAACAAAGGCATTTAGAGTAACAAAAGGATCACATTTCAGTGTTATAATATGTTTCACAGAGAATACAAAATGTGTAGGAACAGAAATTCCTTCCCTTCAGTTAGGAGGTCTTTATGGACTAAAGAAAGAGTTCTCTTCTTTGGACTTCTTTGGGGGCAATAGAAGACTCAGCTCAAAAAAGAGTTCCTCTGAAATGTACCTACAGAATCAGGAAGATTTAATGGCACTATTAATACTGAACAATATTTAACAAAAACTCTCTTCTTTTTTCTTTTTTGCCCCTCTTTGACTTTAGCAGAAAATTAAATGAGCTGTTGAATACAAAGTCATGTGCTGCCACCTGCATAGTATAGTAACAGAGTCCAGTTAATTAAAATCTAAGAAAATATTCTCTTTGAAAAATGTTGTGGACATAGGTCATTGCTTCTCATTATGTTGCAGAAGGCACAGGCTTGGGAAAGGTGAATACTTTCACTTGGCTTTTCCAGAGTTTAAAAAAAATCCTTATAACAGCACAACTAACTTCTTCAGAGAAGATTCCTTTAAATTGAGTTTACATGTGTAGGTTATTGAATACATTCACCTGACATGGGCTAGTAGTTATACACTGATACTCAAGTTAATATTGGAAAAATATTGGCCATAAAATATTTGGGAATTGACTAATCAATCATCCAAAATAGGTATTTACCACAGATAGTAATAAAATAAGGATTCCCATTGTAATTCCTAGAGCAGTGACTAGAGTTGAAATTATAAAAATAATGATATCAATAAAAGAGATGTGGCTAAAAAACAATAGAAGACATAGAAAGTGATCCTAAACTTACTCAGTAAATACAAATGAATGTAGGAAAGAAGGAACAAAATAGATGAGCCATACAAAAGTAAATAGGAAGATAATACCCTCAAAATGAGCCATACTAAAATCATACTAAATGTAATTGAGGTAAAGCATTAAAGACTAATATTACCTTGATTAATTTTAATAAGGCAAAGTCCTAAACATATGTTCCCAACAAATGAATGCAAATATAAAAGAAAAGATGACTTGAAAGTGAAATGATGAGAAAAGATGTACCATGCAAATAGTATCCTAAGAAAGCTGTTAAACTTAAAAGCTTTTCCACAGCAAAGAAAGAAAGTGAAGTCACTCATTCGTGTCCGACTCATTGTGACCCAATGGACTGTAGCCTACCAGGCTCCTCTGTCCATGGGGTTTTCCAGGCAAGAGTACTGGAGTGGACTGCCATTTTCTTCTCCAGGGGATCTTCCCAACCCAGGGATTGAACCCAGGACTCCTGCATTGTAGGCAGATGCTTTACTGTCTGAGCCACCAGGGAAGTCCTTTGCACACCAAAGAAACAATAAACAAGATTAAAAGACAACCTTCAGAATGGGTGAAAATAATTGCAAGCAAATCAACTGACAAAGGATTAATCTCCAAAATGTACAAGCAGCACATATACTAGCAGCACTGCAAATCTCCAAAATGTACAAGCAGCACAATATAGAAAACCAAGCAACCCAATCAAAAGTGTGTGGAAGACCTAAAGAGACATTTCTCCAGAGAAGACACACAGACGGCCAACAAATCCATGAAAAGATGCTCAATATCACTCAGTATTAGAGAAATGCAAATCAAAACCACAATGAGGTATCACCTCTCACCAGTCAGAATGGCCATCATTAAAAAAATCTACAAACAATAAATGCTGGAGAGGGTGTGGAAGAAAGGGAACCTTCTTGCACTGCTGGTAGGAATGCAAATTGATACACTACTGTGGAGGACAGTCTGGAGATTCCCTAAAAAAACAAGGACTAGAACTAACATATGACCCAAGAATCTCACTACTGGGCATATACAATGAGAAAACCATAATTAAAAGAGATTTATATACCCTAAGGCTTGCTGCAGCCCTTTTTACAATAGCTAGGACATGGAAGCAACCTAGATGTCCATTGACAGGTAAAAGGATACAGAAATAGTGGTAAATATACACAATAGAATATTACTCAGCTATAAAAAATGAACACATTTGAGTCAGTCCTAATGAGGTCAATGAACCTAGAACCTATTGCACAGAGTGTAATCAGAAAGAGAAAGACAAATATTGTATATTAATGCATGCATGTGGAATCTAGAAAGATGGTCCTGATGAATCTATTTGCAGGGCAGCAGTGGGGATGCAGACATAGAGAACAACTTGTGGACACAGGGGATGGGGAAGGTGGGGCAAATGAGGAGAACAGTATGGACACGTACACATCATCATATGTAACACAGAGCAAGTGGGGATTTGCTGTGACACAGGGAGCTCAACCCAGTGCTCCGTGACAACCGAGAGGGGTCAGACCGGGAGGCAGACGGGAGGGAAGGGACACAGGCATACCTGTGTCTGTCTCATGTTGTTGTATGCAGAAATGAACGCAAGATTGCAAAGCATTGTCCTCCAATTAAAAAATACAAAAAAGAAAGCTGGGAAGTTATATTAGTATTAAAAAAGCATAGTTAAATGTGACATAACCTGATATAAAGTAGAATGTACATCATAACAAAAAGATTAACTCATCAATAAGACAAAACAACCCTTAGAATATATGCATCTAACAACAGAACTTCAAATATACTTAAAGCTAACTTTGAGACCTAAAAGTATAGAAACACAAATCTAGAATTATAGTCGGTAACTAGAACAGTCTTAGTAAATTGACAGAGCACACAGATTCACACACATACACAAATGTGCTTTTGTGTGCATGTGTGTGTATAAGATACATACATATGTGTGTGTATAAAATTAAGAATATAACAGATTTGAACAACATCCTTAAATAATGTGACCTAATTGACACTATAACACTATTGCTACTGCAACATACACATTTTTTTTCAAGTGTACTTTGAAGATAAAATAGCACATTGGCCACACCATAAAACAAATATCAATACATTATAAACTATTGAAATCAGCCATAGTCTATTCTATGACCAGAACTGAATTAGAAAACTGTATCTAGAGACTATTTAAAAACAGCTAGGCTTGAAGGTGACTTGTATCCAACATATCCAATATTTTTACCCTCATTATTCCTATTTATATATACGCCTGTAACCAGGGGAGCAATAGATAGATAGGCTCACTTTTGCTCTCAGATCTAAGACACATGTTCAAAGGAAATCACCAAAGCACCTGCTATCAAATGGAACACAGTTAATTTTCTAAGTGCAAATAAATTTCATTTTTCATCTAGTGATGAACCTGTATGTACACATCCTCTAAGATAGAAAACTTGTAATTGTGGCACAGGTGGAGTGGGATTTAGGTATGAAAATCATTCAGAATTAACTGCAAGATCTTTGCTATCAAATCAAGGATATTAAAAAGATTTGTAGAATAAACTTACATTGTGTTGGTTATAAAAAAGAAAATTAAAGGATGCTGTTGCTAATTCTTGTAACATAAATATCATCCCTACAATTTAATTTTCCTGTTTTCCAGGTCCATAAACAAATTCTAAATAGTTCTGTGGCAATTTTAGAAATTACATAATTGGATCATTATAATTTCTTCATCAGGCTATGATTTCATTATTCAATGAAATTCCCTAAGCGTTATGATAATGAAAATCTCTAAGTACTTCTAAACTTAAGGAAAATATTTTGCTATGAATACCAGAAAAACATCCATTGGGTTTTTTATACTGACTAGCAGAAAAAATATAACACATTATATTGGAAATCTACAAAATTTCTGGACATACTAATTTAGTTGTTAACAGATTTCAGAACAGACTTCATTTTAAAGAGCATAAACAGAACATCAATGATTTAAGGAACATTAAAAATTCAATAAGCAAAAAGAAAAAACTGGTGGCTCAGATAGTAAAGAATCCACGTGCAATGCAGGAGACCCCAGTTCGATTTTGATTCCTGGGTTGGGAAGATCCCCTGGAGGAGGGCATGGCAACCCACTCCAGTATTCTTGCCTGGAGAATCCCCATGGACAGAGGAGCCTGGAAAGCTACAGTCCATGGGATTGGAAATAGTCGGACATGGCTAGTGACTAAGCACACAGCACATTATATCTACCTTGACTGTAATGTACTTTATTTTGCCTCAGCATTTAATGTGAAAGTTATATTACAGTCTATTCTAAGATAAAAATAAAATACTTAGAACTTAAGAGATGTAACATTTATTTTCACTATTCTTCATTATACGGGTTGTTATAGAATAGTGTGTGTTTTGGGGTTAGCTTACAAGCTAGGTGAAGATACTTGGTATGATAAAAAGGTGTAGTAATTGAAATCTTTCATGAAATCATTATTTTGGAAGATTTCATAATAATATTCTTATGAAATCCAAACGAAAGGAGAAAAACTGTGGGTTGTTCATATGTTTTTGAATATTCTTTTTTGTGTTGAAATTAGCTATGATCATCCTTATGTGGTATGGTGAAATAGTCACATCAGTACATTCAGCTGTAGGGTTTTCCAGAAAACACATATGCCATTTCACCATTTTAGTTTAGGAAAGCCCCAGTTAATCCTGCAGTTTCTATAGTAGTGGTCTCCAATTCAACCTCAGCTTGAATTAAATGCATGTTTCCTCTACATTCACAAGGAATGTTATGTTTACGATTGTAGAGATACGGAAAATTACTTTCACGGACCAGAATAGCAGTGCCCAAGAATGCCAGTATAATTGGGCATTCCCAACTGGATGACATTCCATCACATGCAATAAATCACAAAATAGACAGATATAAACCCAAAGCTAATGGGAACCAGAACTCTGTATCTAGTTTGACTGAATTTGTTTTTTTCAACTTTAAATTTGCTTTATTATATTTGAATATGTTCTCATATACCACTCAATGACTGGATAATATTAAGCATTTAAAAAACATATTTGGTTACCAAAAAAGAGAGGGAAGAGGAAGGGGCACACTGGGGATACGGTATTATAAGCAACAATGATATATAGCACAGGGACTAGCTAATAGTCATTGACTTATAATAACTTTTAATGAAGTATAATCTATAAAAATGCTGATTTACCATGCTGCAAAGCAGAAACTAATATAATATTTTAAATGAACTGCACTTAAAAAAAAAAAAACACATATATTTGTTGTTAAAGCAGGTATTTGCTTTTCACATATTTTGTTTCAAGAGATAACTTTCAGATTAAAGACAGGTACAATTCAGGAATTGAATATGATAGAATAGAATATGATATAAAATCCCTGTTGCTAAAAGTAAACTACTTGTGAAAGAGTAATACAAGCAGTAGGGAGCGTAAAGTGTTACCATGTTTACCTAGTAGAAATAGAAGGATTTAAAGGAACACTTTTTGGAAAATCTGTTGCAGATTAATAAAACAGAAACAGGCTGTGGGTGGAAGGGAGAGAGCTGAGAGAAAGAGGGGGAAGGAGAGAGAGAAGGAATATGAGACAAGTGAGACTGTGAAGGGAGAAAATAGGCAGAAGTATGGAGTAGTTCAAACAATTTTAACTATACAACTGTAGGTTTTGTCAAAATTCTAGTTTATTTGACAGAATTAAACTACATGATAGAATTAGAGACTGGTCTAAGACTCCTATGGGCTTCCCAGGTCACTCAGTAGAAAAGAATCCGCCTGCTTGCAGGAGACTCAGGAGACACAGGTTTGATTCCTGGGTTGGGAAGATCCCCTGGAGGAGGGCATGACAACCCATTAGGGTATTTTTCCCTGGGAAATCTCATGGACAGAGGAATCTGGCAGGCTACATTCCATAGGGTCACAAAGTTAGACGTGAATGAACAAATGAGGAGGCATGCCCTAAGGCTCCTGTATTTCACTCCTCATTGTCTTGGTAATAGAAAACCCATTTGGTGATAATGAAACTATAATGAGAAAAAAATCATGAAAATAAAAATGCAATGTGAACAATTTCTAGGTATGACTTAGTTAACTGCACTTTTGGAGAAGGAATGAAAAAAAGTTTGGGTGAGGTTTTCCACATAAAAACACGCCATTTTATAGAGGAAGAATATAACTTATATGTTAACTGGAACCTATAAGCCAAGGGAGATCTTCTGAGTCTTGTTCTCTTGTTTCTCCTGCATGGGAAGGCTTTAGTCAGTGTAATGTTTACTAACCCATCATATATTTGTGTGACCAGATTTTCTTACTTAGGCTTCTCACATATCACTCTTCATAAGTGAAAGCTCAGGCATGAGAAATGCAAAAATAGGAAAGCACAGATACTCCAAGGGGTTCAGAATAAACTAGGTAGTCTTTGAGTCAAAGTTCTAATATCTACTGTGAAGGACTGGGCCTTCTTATAGAGGAGGATTAGACAGGAGTTAACAGTGCATCTGCCTGCATTGTGGGAGACCTGGGTTCAATTCCTGAGTCGGAAAGATCCCCTGGAGAAGGAAATGCCAACCCAGCCCAATATTCTCTCCTGGAGAATCCCATGGACAGAGGAGCCTGGAACCTACAGTTCATGGGATTGTAAGAGTCAGGCATGACTTAGCGCTATCTTATCTTCTTGACAGTGCCTAAACAGCAATGATCCAGGGTCTATGGACTTAGAAAACCATCCTATGCTGATGGGGATAAAGAGGGAGTCTGTCACAGCCCAACATGCATACTAAAATTTCATTAGAGATTTTAGACCTAGATCCATGTAATCTTAGTTCACTGAAAGGATGGTTTAGAAATAGGAGAGACATTTTTTTTTCCCTCAAGGAAATATAGAGAAGAGGTATCCAGTTAGTGGAGGACAAAAGCTTTTCATCAGTGGAGAGAAACAACTCTTAAAGTATGGGTATTATTGAAAAAAAACGAAAAACAACAACACAAGTTTCTTTATCTGAGACAACCATCATGAAGTCCAGGAAGATTAAAACAGAAAATATATCAGTAGGACAGTGGTGACATCTGTAAGATATGACTATGACATATCCAGGGGTTGAGAGAGGATAACACCACCTTTTAAAACTGTCGTATCTGTAACATCTAGAAGACGTGCACAAAACTAGGAGGCTCTTAACAAGTATTTGTATTTGAAATGATGGGAAAACGCCCCCAAAAACTTAACATTTCTTCTTATTCTTCTATAAATGTATAGTCTACTAAATTATGTATGGGATCTCTTTATTGGCTGTGCATTTAATTTGAATATTTTCTTCATTACAACACAATTACAAATCAGCTGAACTGATCACTTTCTGCTGATTTTATTCTTTAACTTTTTTTTTTTTTTTTACTATTAACTAAGCGTTATGCCTTTTTCCTCCTTCTAAACCACAGTCTCACCGACAGCTTCCTGTTAGTATTTGTCTCACAGGTATAATAAGAATAATAAGAAACTATATTACAAGAGACTTGTAAATTTTGATGTATCATATCTTCAAAAGAACTTTATTTAGGTATGACTTAAAGCTCATAAAGTATACATATGGAAAATATACAGTTCAAATAATTGTTACAATATTAAATGCATGTGTACCTATTTCTACTCACCCTTTACGTTTTGATGTGTCCATTTTCTGTCATTACCTTCCCTCAGTACTACTATTTTATTTTGAATATTTTATAAATGTAGTAATCTTGGTAAGTTCTTTTTTGTGTCTGACTTTTATTCAGACAAAATTATTTTGCAACATTCGTCTATGATATTCTTTTATATTTCAGAATCATGTTAATTGTAGGAATAAGCCTTAGTTACTATTTTAATCCATTCTACTTCTGATAGTGTTAAAGTTAAATACAAAATGGAGGTCAGATCTGAGAATTCCCTGACAAAACCATTTTAGCCACATAAGCAAAACTAAACCTAGGTTATTTCTTAAATGTAAGCAAAACCAAACTTAGCTTATGTAGTGTAAATGTCTCTGATTAATTATGAAAGAAACTTGTGTCATCTTCTTAAAAGTGGTATAATGTAATTACTTTAACCAGTCCTCTGTTATCTGAAAACCTCCACTGTGAAAACCAATCATTGTAAAAACCAATCATTGTAAATATGAAACAACTTTCTCATTTTAATTTTATAAGCTATGCTGCTGTAAGGCCATGCCTTTGACCTTATCAGATTTGGGTGTGAAAGCTCCTAGTTCACAAACTGTTCTTAAATGGACAATAAATTGTCACTAAATACTATTTTATTGATCCAGTGGTTTTAATTTTGCTACTTAGGGATTTGAATGTTTCCACTTTGAAACTTTACAAATACTGCTTTGAACATTCTTGTACATATCTTTAGGTGCACACATTTATGTACTTCTCTTGGTGAATTTTTTTTTTTTTTTTGAGCCATAGGTTAAACAGATGTTGGTTTTCAACAGTAACTGTCAAAAGGGTTTCTAAAGTGCTCATAAAATTTAAACTCCTAGTACCATTACTACTGATCTATCTAATTAACATTTTCCAACACACATTACTCTGAGTTTTATTTTGTCTAAATTTTAGCCATTCTAGTGTTATTTTTTTATAATAAATTTTGAAGCTTGGAGGGAAAAATTATTTCTAAGAAAAAAAGGAGTCACTGCATTCTAGAATGGAAATTGAGGTTTGTCTTCAAGGTAAATTTTTCTTGTTGTTGGGAGTATGCAATATGTGGGGGTGCTAGTCATTATATGCAGTTTTTGTGGAAGTCTTAAATGTGGAAAAATTTTTAATAATTCAGTATTTCAGAATGAGTTGTTTAATAAATGCTCTATTCTGAAATGTAGTTTTAAAAAGAAAATGACAGCAATGTACCCTGCAAAATGGAACCCCTTAACTTTCAAAAAAATCTGTGTTTACTAGAGATATTTTTACTTATTTCCTTAGTAGTTATTCTAGGACTTACACATACTTATTAACTTTTCAAAATCTACTTCAGGTTTATGTTGACATATTTCCATTCCATAGAAATACTACTCTTACATGGCTCTATTTCTGACAGCCTCACTCTTAATAAGCTGGAACTCAGTGAAGGGGCTGGGGAGGTAATTTTTGTTCTCAATCTGCCTCTCTTGGCATGGAATCTTCACTTTTGGATGAGCCAGTGTTAGTGGGATGAAAGCTCTAGAGTTACGGAGTGTGCCATGCTTTAGCGGCTGAGCCTCCATCCCATAAGTGGGGACCAGGCAAAAGAAGGGGGGATGCACTGAGAACTTATCCCTGCTAGAGATAGTTCACGGGCAAGATGAAAAAGTTGGATATTCTGTCACTCCTGGAAAACTCCTGTATTCCTCAACTGGGAGATGGACAGGGAGAGGAAGCCCTGTGTTCTTGTCTGCATCTGTTTGACATAGATTTTGCAGCACCGTGGGGAGGCAGGATGTGGACTGTAGTTCAAATGCTATAGATTCTCACTGTTATTACTATGTTTTAGTAGGTTCTTTTGAATATATGCTGATACATTTTCTGTAAGCCCTTAGTACCATTTCCAGAAGCCTCAAAATTTGTTTTTGTTTTTGTTTTTTGCTTTTTTGAGGTAAATGGGATATAAAAAAAATGCACACATTTAAAATATATATATATATATAAATATCCTGATGAATTTGGACATAAGCATACATTCTGTGATATCATCACCACAGTCAAAGTACTGAACACATCTGTCACCTCCAAAATCTTTTGTGAGTTTCTCTGTGTATGTACATGTATGTAACTGTTTGTGATAAGAACATGAGATCTATATTCAACATTTTTAAAATATATAATACTATAATGTTAACTATAGATCATATGTTGTACTCTAGATCTCTAGAAGTTAGTTATCTTGCATAACTGAAAATTTACGCCTGTTGAGCAACAAACCCCCATTTCCCTCTTTCCTCAGCCCCTGGCAACCACTATTCTATTCTTTGCTTCTATTATATTGACTACATCACCTTACCAACAGGTATATGTAGCTCCGTATATTCAAAGCTATGGTTTTTCCAGTAGTCACATACAGATGTGACAGTTAGACCATAAAGAAGGCTGAGCACTGAAGAACTGATGCTTTCAATTTGCGGAGCTAGAGAAGACACTTAAGAGCCCTTAGATTACAAGGAGATCAAATCAGTCAATCCTAAAGAATATCAACTCTGAACATTCATTGGAAGGACTGATACTGAGGTTGAAGCTCTAATACTTTGGCCATCTGACACAAAGAGCTGACTCATTGAAAAAGATCCTAATAATGGGTAAGATTGAGGGCTTAGGAGAAGAACGGGGCAACAGAAGATGAGATAGTTAGATAGCATCACTGAATTTGAGCAAATTCTGTGAGATAGTGAAGAACACGGGAACCTGGCATGATGCAGTCCATGGGGGTTGCAAAGAGTTGGACACAACTTAGCAACTGAAGAGCAATAATAAACAAATTTGACTACTCTAGATTTGTCATATAAGTGGAATCATGCATCAAAAATAATAAAATATTTAGGAATAAATTTAATCAAGGAGATGAAAAACTTGCACACTGAAAATTTAAAAATACCAATGAAAGAAATGAAGACAAACAAAAATAAGTGAAAAGTAATCTACAATATTTTTTGAAAAATAACTTTGACCTGGGATTTACATCCATGGAGCTCCTCACACTTTGCTATTATATTAAAACATATTAACAAAAATCCAAAACACTGTATTTAGTTTTTACTATGCCTGAACATTTTTATATTATCAAAGACATAACTATTCCTGTCCAAGACTTTCTGTTTAAATTGGTTACTGGCAGGGGTTGGACAACAGGAAGAAAGGATTAATGATATTTACCCCCTTCTACCAAAAAAAAAATAAATAAATAAAAAATGTAAGCCAGTCTCTGTTTATTAAAACTGTTTCGGATTTGTAAGTTATACATAGTATGTCATTTAAGAAAGAGTATATTGGAGGTCTAAGAGGGGAGGGATATATATATATATATATACACACACACACACACACACACACACACATAGCTGATTCACTGTTGTACAGCAGAAACTAAAATAACACTGTAATGCAATTATACCACATTTTTTTTAAAGAGCATATTGACCAGACTTTAAGGAAATCAACGTGACCTCTTATAATGTCTGTATATGCTACTGAGCCAGCAGGTACCTTTTGGTTATATAGAGAGATTTCATTGGAGGGAAAGTTAGGTCTTATTCTCAAACATCCTAAAAAGTCTAGAAATTTAAATAACAAAAACTAAGCAGTGTGGGAGACTTAGGTTCCATTCCTGGGTCAGGAAGATCCCGTGGAGAAGGAAATGGCAATCTACTCCAACATTCTTGCCGGGGGAAGTCCATGGACAGGGCAGCGTGATGGGCTACAGTCCATGGGGTTGCAGAGTCCGACATGACTGAGTGACTAACACTTTAATGGACTACAAGAAGAAATGAAATTAATTGTTTTCAAGGGGTTGAATGTGAACAGTCTGGTAGAAATTTGAAAAACAGTGACAAAATCTTGTTTGCTGTAAAGGATGGATATACTTGAAAATTCCTATTTGAAAACCATATGGATGCTTGCCAGAAATTATATGAAGTCCGGCTTGAGTTCACTGTCTCAATGTACCATCTTCTCTAATAAATTACATGTTATTATACCTAAGTATCAATGATACTCAGCTAGTTCTGTTTAGAAGGGCAGTAAGGGTCAGTGTGAAGAACAGTCTGTCAGTTGACTTCTTTGTACTGAGTAGGAGAAATAGGCCTATGGACTGCAGTTATCCTTGAAAGAATCGTGGAGAACATCTGAACTCATGAGTGATTAGAGACAACATCATGATGATAAGATGAGAAGGCTATTAGCAGAATCTAAAACTTGCTCTGGAATATAGTCAGCAGATTGACTATAAGTTCTCACTTCAGACACTATCAGAATTAAATAAATATTTTGCTTCTTAATAAAGAATTAAAAAATTGATGCTACTACTCTATTCAACATAACAAAACACAGAAACATAAATGGAAGCAGTCACAATTACGCTTTATTGGCTTTACTTTTTTTAAATATAAGGGATCACCATAATCATTTAACTGCTTAATATCTCCAATGCCATTAACATGGCCTTTCATATGATTACAATCACAATAAAGTACAGAAAGTCCTACTTTCTGGTTAAATTTGATGATGAGTAGATTCTGACAACATAATTCATGTTCCTATACATTATACCAAGGTGAATATACCCTCTTTATAGGTATGTTTTGGTACTGATTGAGGCAGTATGTGTAAATTTTGCATACAAAGCAAAATCTCAACTGTTTTCATAACTTTTTTGGTAATTTTTAGTTCAAGAAGGTAAAACTAAAAAATTCAACCTAAAATAGTTCTTTGTATTTATGTTTATATTTTACACCATAGAGGATCTCTAAAAACATCAAACTGATGACTCTAAAAGACCCTGAATTTTACCTACAATGATAAGTAATTATTCAAAACCTGAGTAAGAATTCTAAAGGATAGTTTATTTCTAACAATGATGATATTGAATAAGCAGCAAGAGGAAGAGCAGATTATGGGAAAATCAGTGTATATTAAAGTTAAGTGTTTACATTAGCAATACAGAAACAATAACACATAAAAGAATAGAAATTGAGAGAAATTCAAATACAAGATTTTCTTCAAATTAGAGGGAATACTTGGGGTTGCACTCTGTCTGTCAACAGTTTTATATTTACACCTGTTTCATGGTAACCACATGAAAGTTTCAGATTCCTGCAGTTGTACACAAAACACTTTTACTGTCTGCATAGTTAACAAATACTGTAATTTGCTGAAGGGAGGGAAAATAACAGAAAAAAAATGTGGGGGGAAATCCATTGAGGTTATCTGACTACAGTGATACCTAATTGGACTAAATATAGTCTCTTAATATTTGTTGAAGTGAGCCTGTCTGTGTATCATTTGTTTTCTGTTTATCCACTTTAATTTTTATTCTTCTCTTTCTCCTTTCCTATCTTTTAAAAAATTCTCTGAATTTCTCACAACTCAATTTTAATAATATCTATTACCAGATAGAACTGGACATGGACAACAGACTGGTTCCAAACTGGGAAAGGAGTGTGTCAAGGCTGTATATTGTCACCCTGCTGATTTAACTTCTATGCAGAGTACATCATGAGAAACACTGGACTGGAGGAAACACAAGCTGGAATCAAGATTGCCGGGAGAAATATCAATAACCTCAGATATGCAGATGACACAACCCTTATGGCAGAAAGTGAAGAACTAAAGAGCCCTTGATGAAAGTGAAAGAGGAGAGTGAAAAAGTTGGCTTAAAGTTCAACATTCAGAAAACTAAGATCATGGCATCCAGTCCCATCACTTCATGGCAAATAGATGGGGAAACAGTGGAAACAGTGGCTGGCTTTATTTTGGGGGACTCCAAAATCACTGCAGATGGTGACTGCAGCCATGAAATGAAAAGACGCTTAGTCCTTGGAAGGAAAGTTATGACCAACCTAGACAGTATATTAAAAAGCAGAGACATTACTTTGCCAACAAAGGTCCGTCCAGTCAAAGCTATGGTTTTTCCAGTAGTCATGTACGGATGTGAGTGTTGGACTATAAAGAAAGCTGAGCACTGAAGAATTGGTGCTTCTGAACTGTGGTGTTGGAGAAGACTCTTGAGAGTCCCTTGGACTGCAAGGAGATCCAACCAGTCCATCCTAAAGGAGATCAGTCCTGGGTGTTCATTGGAAGGACTGATGTTGAAGCTGAAACTCCAATACTTTGGCCACCGGATGCGAAGAGCTGACTCATTTGAAAAGATCCTGATGCTGGGAAAGATTGAGGGCAGGAGGAGAAAGGGACGACAGAGGATGTATGGTTGGATGGCATCACCGACTCAATGGACATGGGTTCGGGTAGACTCCGAGAGTTGGTGATGGACAGGGATGCCTGGCATGCTGTGGTTCATGGGGTCACAAAGAGTCAGACACATCTGAGCAACTGAACTGGATTGCATTTAGCTATATATCCTTACATATATTTGTGGTGTTCTAGATATCATGATATGCATCTCTAAATTTTCATGATCTACTGAGAGGTAATCTTGTAGCATTTCACACAAAATACAGAAAAGTTTCAAACATATACATCTATTTCCATCCACCCTCATGTTCCTCTTATGTTATAGATGTCATACTTATTAAATCTACAAATGTTATAAACCCACAAGGCAGTGTTATAATTTTAGGTTTCAGTGGCTATGTAGATTTTAATAAAATAAGAGAAAACCTTGTCTTTCATGTGTACCTTTGCAATAAAGTAAATACCTTTACTATTTACCTTTCTTTATTGATTTAAAAAGTAGAATTCTGAGATGAATTTCTTTTTCTTTCTTCACTCTTCTGCATTGTCTTCTAAACTGCATGGTTTTCAATTAATACTTTCAGCCATTGGATGATTATTCCTCTGAGATAATATTTTTTTTCTCCTTGCTTTTTAAGATTTTCTCCTTATCACAGTTTTCAAGAGACTCTCTATGACATAGCTAACTTTAATTCTCATTAAATTTGTCCTCTCTGGGGGTTAATTAGCTTCTGAAATCTGTACAACTATATATTTCACCAAGTTTGGGACAATTAGACATTATTACAAACCTCTTTTCCTAATTCATAAAAGAAATACATGCCTTAATTCATTGAACTTTTTGACACTATATCTGAAACTAGGATCAACTTTTATTTCCTCTAAATCCTTGATTCCATGTTATCTATATTTCTTGAAATTTTTATATTATGCTGTTTTCCCCCACCACTCTTACTTTTTCTCTAATTTCCTTATCTATCTTTAGATATTTGAAAATTACCTGGTATATTGTAAGCATCACATATTCATTGAATAGTTTAATATCTCTTACTTTTACTCCCTTAATTTTCATTTTAAAATTAATATTTTAATCTGATTGAATTTTTTATCAAAAATTTTATCTTTAAAAATAATTTCAGCTAGTATTTGATCTATTTTTAATTTGGAGGATGATAATTTCAGGCTTCCTATATGATGCTGTGGTTAATAATCTGCCTGCCAATGCAGGAGACACAAGAGATGCAGGTTAGATCCCTGTGTCAGGGAGATACTCTGGAGTAGGAAATGGCAATCCACTCCAGTATTCTTGCCTGGAGAATTCTATGAAAGGAGGAGCCTAGCAGGCTACAGACCATGGGGTCACAGAGTCAAACACGACTGAGCAATTGACATGCATGGAGACTTCAGGCTGAGCACAAGAATCTTGGAATATTGTCCTATTAACAACTAATTACTACCGACCAATCAGAATAAAGTCACACACCCTGTAGCCCTCATCCCAAATTCTGCCTATAAAACTTCTCTCAAAAAACCAACAGTGAATTTGGATTTTTGAGCATAAGCCATCCATTCTCTTTGCTTGGCCTTGCAATAAACATTTCTTTGCTCCAAACTCAATATTTTGAGAAACTCTGTATGGTCACAATTTGTCAAACATGCTCAAGTGTCTCGTTTAGTATTTAGTTTCATTCCTATTTAAGTATCTTTCTTATCATAAATATAATTACTATATCTTCATATATTATTGGCCACATGATCTATTTTCTTTTTGTTTCACATATAAAGCTAAAGACAAGTTTAGTGGTCTTGTGTTTGGGGTGAAGCAAAAGGTCAATTTGTTCATATTTTCATATGGATATCCAACACTTTATTAAAAGAATGACTGACTCTTTTCTGCAAGGCTAGCTTGTTTTAAATAATGTAGCTATATGCACTTAGTTCTGCTTCAGGACTTTATTCCATTTCATTGACCTATCTGTTTATCCTTGTGTCAATACTAATTCTCTAAACTACTTTAACTTTAATATATGTCTAAAAACCCAGCAGAGTACATTCAACGACTGCATACATTTTCTGGATTGCCTTGATTATACTGTCTCTCATATTTTCATGTATTTTTTGGAACCAACTTGAATACTTTCAAAAAATACCTGCAGGGGTTTTGACTGGGGTTGCATAGTATTTATATATAAATGTGGTGGTTCAGTTGCCCAGTCATGTTTGATTCTTGCAACACCATGGACTATACACTGCTAGGCTCCTCTGTCCATGGGGTTTCACAAGGAAGAATACTGAAGTGAGTTGCCATTTCCTTCTCCAGGGGATCTTCCTGATCAAGAGATCAAACCCATGTCTCTTCTGTTGCAGGTGGTCTCCTGCATTGTAGGAGGATTCTTTACCAACTGAGTCACCGAGGAAGACCATTTATATATAAATATGGGGGAGAACATCAACTTTATAATATTGATGCTACAAGTCAACAAAGAGGGTTGCTCACATTTAGTTTGGTATTCTCTGTTTACTCTCAAAACTTTTACATATTTTTGTGGGAAATATCACTCTGTTTTTGTTTGATTTGCTTTTAATCATGTGGTGATTATCATGTTACTCAAATGCTGTATTTTTAACTTCACTTTTGAATTATTTATCATTGCTTTGTGAAATAAAAACTGAATTTGCACAGTGGCCTTGCCTCCAGTAGACTTAACTAAGTTCACTTAAATTCTAACAGTTTAATTACAATTTTTTGCCTTTTCATACTTTTCATGGGGTTCTCAAGGCAAAAATACTGAAGTGGTTTGCCATTCCCTTCTCCAGTGGACCACATTTTGTCAGAAATCTCCACCATGACCCGTCCATCTTGGGTGGTCCTACATGGCCTGGCTCATAGTTTCACTGAGTTAGACAAGGCAGTGGTCCATGTGATCAGATTGGTTAGCTTTCTGTGATTGTGGTTTTCAGTCTGTCTGCCCTCTGATGGAGAAGGATAAGAGACCTGTGGAAGCTTCCTGATGGGAGAGACTGACTGAGGAGGAAACTGGGTCTTGCTCAGTAAATCTTTAAACCAATTTTCTGTTGAAGGGTGGGGCTGTGTTCCCTCCCTGTCATTTGACCTAAGGCCAAACTATGGTGGAGGTAAGGAAGATAATGTCCACCTCCTTCAAAAGGTCCTATGCACACATTCCTACACTCAGTGCCCCCAACCCTGCATCAGGCCACTGTCAACCAACACTTCTTCCAGAGACTCTTGGACACTCGTGGGCAAGTCTTAAAACTCAACATTCATAAAACTAAGATCATGGCATCTGGTCCCATCACTTCATGGTAAATAGATGGGGAAACAGTGGAAACAGTGGCTGGCTTTATTTTTGGGGGCCCCAAAATCATTGCAGATGATAACTGCAGCCATGAAATTAAAAGATGCTTACTCCTTGGAAGAAAAGCTATGACAAACCTAGACAGTATATTAAAAGGCAGAGAAATTACTTTGCCAACAAAGGTCCGTCCAGTCAAAGCTATGGTTTTTCCAGTAGTCATGTACAGATGTGAGTGTTGGACTATAAAGAAAGCTGAGTGCCAAAGAATGGATGCTTTTGAACTGTGGAGTTGGAGAATATTCTTGAGAGTCCTTTGGACTACAAGGAGATCCAACCAGTCCATTCTAAAGGAAATCAGTCCTGAATATTCATTGGAAGGACTGATGCTGAAGCTGAAACTCCAATACTTTGGCCACCTGATGCAAAGAACTGACTCATTTGAAAAGACCCTGATGCTGGGAAAGATTGAAGTTGGGAGGAGAAGGGGACGACAGAGGATGAGATGGTTGGTTGGCATCACTGACTCAATGGACGTGAGTCTGAGCAAGCTCAGGGGAGTTGGTGATGGACAAGGAGGTCCGGCATGCTGCAGTTCATGGGGTTGCAAAGATTCAGGCAGGACTGAGCAACTGAATTGAACTTAACTGAAGTACAATCTTACTAAATTTACAACTTATAATTAACAAGTAACAATCACTAATCACTATTTCTTCTATGCCCCAGTGGTCTAATGTACTTTTCTAAATTCATGTACCATCATTCTAGTTAAAACCACCTACATTCATCTCATCTGCTGCAATAGCCTACCTACACATACCCTACACATCCTCTCCTGTTCCCTCTAGTTCTTCTGCGACATAGTAACCATGCTAATGGTTTCAAATTTCAAACCTGAATATCTCATTCCCATTTAAGCATTTTAATGGCATCTCTTATTCTTTTCATCTTAGCATATTTTCTTTCTGTATTTTTACCCACAGGCTCTCAGCCTATTACATGGAGTATGATGTCTTTGCCTTTCATGTCATGTGAGTAAGACTGAAGTAATATATATACATATATATATAATGCCCAGTTACATCTGCATTTGAGTTAAACACAAAAATTTGATGCCAGAAGCTCAGCTTCTCTGGACACTTGTGCCAAAGTGAATCTTGGAGACAGAGTTTTTGGTGAAGTAGAAAACAATAGCCTTATTGTTTTGCCAGGCAAATAGGCCACAGCAGGCTAATGCCCTGAAAGTCATGTGTCCAAACTTGGAGAAGATAGTGAGAAGTTTTATAGTAATGGTTCAAAGATGGTGCGATCAGCTTCTGGACAGTGTTCTGATGGGTTAGGGGCAGGCAGGAGCTAGCATCATCAACCTTAAGGTTCCAACTGGTCTGAGGTCTATGTACTTGAGGACAGCATACCACTAATTGTTAACTTCTCCCACCTGGAGGGATTTTAGGTATTAGAAAAACAGTTCAAACAAGGCAATGCCAAAGAATGTTCAAACTACCACACAATTGCCCTCATCTCACATGCTAAGAAAATAATGCTTAAAATTCTCTAACTGAGGTTTCAGCAATATGTGAACCAAGAAATTCTAGATGTTTAAGCTGGATTTAGAAAATCAGAGGAACCAGTGATGAAATTGCCAACATCAGTTAGATCGAAAAAGCAAGAGAATTCCAGAGAAACATCTACTTTTGCTCTATTGACTATGCCAAAGTCTTTGACTGAATGGATCAAAACAAATTGTGGAAAATTCTTCAAGATATGGGAATACCAGATCACCTTACCTGCCTACTGAGAAATCTGTACGTAGGTCAAGAAGCAACAGTTAGAAATGGACATGGAACAACAGACTGGTTCCAAATTGGGAAAGGAGTGTGTCAAGGCTGTATATTGTCACCCTGCTTATTTAACTTCTATGCAGAGTACATCATGCGAAATGCTGGGCTGGATGAAGCACAAGTTGGAACCAAAATTGCCAGGAGAAATATTAATAACCTCAGATATGTAGATGACACAAACCTTATGGCAGAAAGCAACGAGGAACTGAAGAGCCTCTGGATGAACATGAAAGATGAGAGTGAAAAAGCTGGCTTAAAACTCAACATTCAGAAAACAAAGGTCATGGCATCTGGTCCCATCACTTCATGGCAAATAGATGGAGAAACAATGGAAACAGTGACAGACTTTATTTTTGGGAGCTCCAAAATCACTGCAGATGGTGACTGCAGCCATGAAATTAAAAGATGGTTGCTCCTTGGAAGAAAAGCTATGACCAACCTAGATAGCATATTAGAAAGCAGAGACATTACTTTGCCAACAAAGGTCCGTCTAGTCAAAGCTATGGTTTTTCCAGTAGTCATGTACGGATGTGAGAGTTGGACTATATAGAAAGCTGAGCACTGAAGAATTGATGCTTTTGAACTGAGGTATTGGAGAAGACTCTTGAGGGTCTCCTGAACTGTAAGGAGATCAAACCAGTCAATTCTAAGGAAATCAGTCCTGAATGTTCATTGGAAGGACTGATGCTGAAGCTGAAACTCCAGTACTTTGGCCACCTGATGTGAGGAACTAACTCATTGGAAAAGACCCTGATGCTGGGAAAGATTGAAGGCAGGAGCAGAAGGGAACAAGAGAGAATGAGATGTTTGGATGCCATCACTGACTCAATGGAAATCAGTTTGAGCAAGCTCCAGGAGTTGGTGATGGACAGGGAAGCCTGGTGTGCTGACGTCCACGTGGTCACAAATAATTGGGCACAACTGAGGGACTGAACTGAACAGTTCCCTTGATGGGGAACCAGGACCTTGCTCTAAGTCTACACTGTTGTCTTTCTTGACTGTTTCCCCCTTGTTTGCATCCCTTCCCTTCCCCAAGTAGCAACTGCTTAAATTAGCCCATATTACCACTGGAACTCAGGAAAGGTCATGGAGGCTAAACGAAGTCTATTTCTTATAATCAAAGGGATGGAGGACACAGAAAGGCTTTGTACCTGGGAGCCCTACATGGCCCTGCTTGGTATCAGTATTTTTCATTTATCATTTTCATAAGCCATGCTTCTATTTTTAAAGAAAGTATTTGCTGTTTATCTAAAGTTCAAATGAAACTGGACATTTACATATAAGTACTGTAATCTTATGAACCTCAGTAAGAAATCATCCACTTTGTAAACAATTATTAGTTCAGGAATAATATCTGTGCCATAAAATGACTTTGATCACCCTCGAGATTTTCCTGGGTAGAAGTACTTAGTTTTTATCTGTGATTTCTATCTGGTATATGATATTAGCTTTGACTTACTTGAGGTCATTATTGTCTTGTGGAAGAAAATAATTTTATTTTCATCTCTCTGGTTAATCTCAGAAAAATGTTGACCAGAGAGATGGAAACAGGGAGAGACGAAGACAAAGAGAGATATGACCGACAGCTTCTCTCAGTCCCTGAATCACACAGCAGAAATAAAGACCAACCAAATGAGAACAAGCAAAGTCAGTTTTTTAGACTGGGGAGAGCAAGGAAGTCAACCACTAAACACCTGCATTTTGGGAGAGACTCAACAGCAGGCAGAGGAGTGGGAGAACTTTCAGGAGAAAAAGGGGAAGCTTCAGGTTTGTCCTGATGGTAGGATGTAGGGAGGGGAGGGTGGGACTGAGTTAAGTAGAAGCAATGTATCCTCTGTGATTGGTTAGAGGTGCACACTTGGCTTTTCTCTTGTTGGTCCTGAAGGAGGAAACAGACAGAGCTGGACTCCATCTTAGGCCAGGCTGTGAACATTAGGCTACATGCATGGTCACCCTCCCAATGGACTCTGAACTTTGCGCTTGGTGTCTATAGAAATGGCATACCAATGGAAAACCAGACCCCCCAGATAAAAGAGCCTCAGGACTTGTACTTGGACTCTCTGGTGCCTAAAAGAATATGCTAATTATCTCTGTAACAGAACAATGTGGTAAATTCCATTATGTTTATTGGGATATGACCACAGGCCTATTGATAAATATCCACTGTTTATCTAGTCTTGTGACACATGAATCATGAGTTAACTTTGATCGTATCTCTCTTTTACCTTGTCCAGACTAGTTTCAAGGAATTTGGGGAGGTGGGTTTGAGCAAGTACACTCAGGGTATATAAGGTTTTCACAAAAGCTGGTCGGGGTCCTTGGCTAAGAGGAGACTGCCTTGGGCCCGCAGGTGTAATGAACTGCACTCTACTATCTGCATTGTCCTTCTGAGTGAGTTTGTTTCCCGGAATGCGTGGCTACAGCAGTCCTAAATTGGAAACAGGGCCAAAATATAGGGAAGCTGCCAGTGAGTCAATAAGTCCTGGCTGTTTGGGGCTGGTTTTTATAGGAGTTACCATTTTGGCTTCCTGGACTGTCGGTGGAGATTGCAATCTGGCTTCCCCCGAAAGTCTGATATGTAGCAGCTGGCTTCCTGGGCTGGTTACTATAGATAATGGGCTGGTCTCCTGGGTAGGTTGCTGCAGGTTATGGTCAGAGTTTTATTTTTACACATGGTCTGACTATTGTCCATCTGTATATTCAGTCTTTCACAGTCACGCATGAATCATAGATTTTCAGCAATGTGAATCAGTGAATCTCTCTTTATGCCTAATCTAGTTTGAGGTATGGATAAATCAGCTGCCTCAAAAAAATTCTGACAAACATGAAAATTTTAGATGTTTTCTGCCCATTTCTTAAAATAAAAAGCTACATTATTAACCTGGCTTACAATACTCTAAATAATTGCCTCTGTCTCCCTAGTCTTTTGCAGCATCAATCAATCAGTAATTTACAGGTGTTAAACCACCACATTGGCTTTCTTTCAATTCTTCCAATGGAAGGAGTATTTTTTTCCTCAGGCATTTTGTCCTCACATTTTTTTCTTCCTTGTTCTACATGCATCATCATCCCTGCCCCAATCTGCCACTATTATTTTAAAGTTAATACTTATGCATTGAGCTCTCAAAACAATTCTTCTTCAGGGAACGTTTCACTTACATTTAGATCCCTATTAAACACTGTTTCATAAGTCTGAATTTGTTTATTAAATACCATATCACAACACATATGTAATCAATATATAAACTATTGATCATATTGTTAAATATCTATCCATCCTGTTAGGGGTAAAGAGCCTCAGCTTTTGGTTAACTGCTCACCCTTCCAGGTAATGTCCCCACAGATGTTGATAAATAAATGGTCACTGAATGAATAAATGAATAGAATTATTTTCCATACATTAAAAAAAATAAGTGGATAAAATTATGTCACAACATGTTTATTTAATGGACCACAGCAGGTATAATTATAATTAAATATAAATTAAGTCAGACTAATTGTGTAAAACACATTTTTTTCTAACAACATTAAAATCATGAAAGATTTTATTAGAAATGTGAAAGAATAACACAGAATTGGAGCATTTTCTGACTTTGGTCTCTCTATAATGAATATAGATAATCATTATATAAATCATCCACAGCTATGTTATTTGTACACCCATGTAACAAAGCTACATATTCCATTTTTCATATGCATATATTCAAGCATCTCTTTAGATTAGCAACTATGCTGAAATAACTTTCTAAACCCAAGATGGAGTTGATGCTGTTCAGGGTGCCACATTTAACAAACTGAAAATTATGACTTTTAAGTCCCTGGAAATGCTCAATTTGGTCAGAAACACACTATATCCATTCAGTAAAGCTCCAAACATCAAGCCAGTTCTGGGCGTCTCACTTCAAATGGTGCTGACTATGTGGCCCCAGCTAATCAGATATTTTTATTTTTTACTTTCTTGTTTTCTATTCTTTACCCTACAAAAGCATCCTACTCTCTGCCCATTTTGAAATTCTCTGAAAGGAAACTACTTCATGAAGTGTTAACTATGTCTTTGTTTTCTCTTATCATTTTTAAGTTGTTGAGAATGAGGTGAGGAATGGGATGAGAGCTGTGTGCTCACAGTCTGAGACAAGGAGACAGAGCCAGGTGCCCTCTGAGTTCACTCTCCCTCTCCTTGTTACTGAGGGATCCAGGCAAGTCACTCTCAGGTTTGAGCTCCACTCTCTTGCATCCAGCTCTCCAATTCCAACACACTTTGTTTAAATATACATTATATATATCATCCCCAGAAAGGAAAGCTTCTGGTATAGTTTTATTGGCAGTCCACAATAGGCGGTAGTTGCAAGGACACTCATAAAGCCTCAACATAATCCACAACATAAGCCACATGGGTATTTAGGAAATAAATTAAGATGAGAAATTCTGGCTGTTTTGGTTATCAAAATCTAAGTAGGCACACATCACACTATTTAAAAGCCATTAGAGCATACGTCACTTAAATCATTTCTTGAAAGGAATCATAGATCTATTGCTCTGATGCAAATCTTGGAAGGTATGCATAATCTTGGTGGGTATGCAAAAAAAGTTGTTAGAGCAATTGCCACCTCACTCTAAGATGCCCACGCTAGATAAGCTGGTCACAGAAGGGTTTAGATTGACACTAGGTCACCTGCCAACCTCAAGAAAATTTCCATTAAATGAGATACGTGGTAAAACACCACAAAATCCCCTATCCAACAGCACATTGCTCTTTGTAATAAATTAGCTCCAAAATACCCAAGTTTTAGCCCAAAAGAAGAGGTGTTTAAATATCAAAAACTGAGCACGTATGCCTAAGAACTGTGGTCCCAGAAGCTGAAGTAACACAAAAATGGCAAATCTTAGTGAGACAACTTAGAATTACAACAGCCATTATGGAGAACATTCCAATTATACACAATCATTCATTGAAAGGGCGCACCTGAAAGCAAGCGCTCCCAAACCAATCAAACGGAAGAGAATGTATATTTTAACCGGCACGCAGGAGCTTCCCAAAGGTTTCAAGATTCCAAAACAATTTCATTAAACGATTCAGTACAAAAAGCTAATAAAAAATTAAAGACACAAGAGGTACCTAAAACAAAACAGTGTAAGACTGACGTGACTCTTGCTACTCTCCTCCATCCTTTTCTACCTGAATACTCACTAATCCTGTATAACAGGGGTCCCCGACCTCTGGGATCTAATGCCTGGTGTAATAACAACAACATAAAGTGCATAATAAATGTAATGCACTTGAATCATCCCAAAACTATCCCTACTCCACTTCCCTGTTCCGTGGAAAAACTGTCTTCCAGAAAACCAGTCCGCGGTGACAAAAAGATTGGGGACCACTTTTCTATAAGAACAGTGAAGAAACCACACTGAAGAAATCACAAAACCATAAACCAAAGTCCACCATGTCAGTGGTCTTACAAGTGCAATAGCTCCAAAGCCAGTAACCTAAAGCAACAACTTGAGCCTCCCCACTGAACACTCCTAGGAGTCCATCATCAAAACACTGACCCAGAAATTCACGTTTCATTTGCAACCAACCAGAACATGGGGGAAGAAAAACATATCGTCCTAGACAGTTTTGTCAAATCCTTCCACACCAGTTTGATCACCCCACGTCTACTCAAAAAGGATGAAACCCGTTTGGGTCCCTCTCAGGGTTGAGAGACTCAAAAGGGATTCTCCGATAAACTGTTTCCAGTTGTCCTCTTAAACAGCCAGGGGGAAACTAAAATTTAATGGAAAATAATACCAAATTCTAGTTGATACCAGAGCTACATACTTTACTTTAAATCCCTTGCCCAGGAGCCTGCAGATGGGATTCTGGGGAAAACAAGCAGAAACGAGCAGAGAATGAGAACTCTTACCTGGGTCAGCTCTCCAAACCTCTGTATTGTCTGGCTGAGAAGGGAAGGTATAATTTTACACTGTCCTTATCTTTCCAATCCAGACTCTGGTGAAAACATGGTTTTGAGCTGCCCATGGGTTGTTGATCCCCCTTCTCCCAGGGGCATTACTTCCTTCTTGCGTGTCTCATTTTGTGTCTTACAAACTTGGCTTGACTCTCCGCCTCTCTGAGCATGCAGGAGCTCTGTTCCTGAATGTACACGCAGGCAGCGTGGTTGGAGGCCTCAAACCACAGCCGAGCAGAAATGGGGATCGCGTTCTACTTACAGTTAGGGTTCTCCTGACTCTGCCAGCTCTCAGGGGAACTCTCTGTGTGTCCTGCTTTTGGATATTTTTAGAAGTAACTCTGAAGCTTGAGAGGGTGGTGTCTTTTGCAGTCTCTTGAGTCCAAGTGGTTGTTCAGAACAGTGAGGAATATTTTTTGTTTGTTTTTAAGTATCCTGGCTGAAACTTCATGAGACATCTGAAACGATTTTTTTAAGTAACTCTATGGTCAGAAGTTGGTCATATTGAAAGCTGATATTTAGAGCCTAGAAGGAACTATTTTTAGGCTTTCTCCTCTAAGCTAAAATGAAGCTATGCATCCAAGGGAAAGGAACCATTCCAAAGGCAAACAACTCTCAATCTAGAACCTGGGGATTGTTTGATGTCTAACTTAGTTGAACATATTCTCCCTGATATAAAGAAGTAAGCTAAAGATAATGAAACTGAGGGTGGTCATCAGTTAGTCATTACTAAATAATAGATCATAACATGCCTTCACAGATCAAGCTCACTGTTTTTACAAAAACTTGCACATCTTCCTAGTATCACATAGCCACACAATAAGATATATGGCTCAGTGTTTTTATTCCACCCACCACCCCCCAACCCCGAGGAATTTGGAGCCAGCTGTATCCAGTTCTAGTTTAAGCTGGTTAAGACTAACTGGAACCACGATCCTCCAACTGGGCATGTGCGAATGTCTGATCCATGATCATTTGAAGTCAGAGGGCAGAAACTCCACCCTCAGAGCATGGTGACTCACAATTTCTGAACATGTGCCCCATGAAGAAGCATGCAGGTTAGCTGCACCTGGATGTAATGATGATTACCTTACCTTTTCTTCATCTTCAGTTACCTTCCTCCATGATCCCCACGCCTTAATTGTACCTTATATACACCTTTCACTCCTACCTTCAGGGAGATTTGTTCTCTGTCTTCCCTCTTGGCTGCCTCGTGAATAAAATTTCCCTCTGCTGCAAAGCTAGGTGTCTCAGGGTTTGGCTAGCTCCATATTGTCAGGCAAATGAATCTGGTTCCACAATAACAGT